>NW_025335727.1:11588982-11680177 GCF_004798865.1 Varanus komodoensis | reverse complement strand
TCTCTCTCTCTCTCTCTCTCTCTCTCTCTCTCTCTCTCTCTCTCTCGTGAAGCAGCAAGAGAGCTTTGGTGACCCCATTTTATTTTAAATGAATTTTTTTTAAAGAATTTTAAAAGAAACTGAAAGACAGTTTGCCTCATCCCTGGCTTACATCTCATTTGTTGCTCTTATAAATCTACTTTCACAGGCTCCTCAGAAATGATGACTGGTAGCATTGATGGATGCTCTCCACTAGGGATGGGTAAGGAATTGATTATGGGTGTGGGGAGCTGTCAACTTCCTGGGTTCAGCACCTTGGGCTCTAGTCCACTTTGTCAGGCTTCCCTAAATCTGAGATCCTGGCAAGCATGTTAGGCATTCCTGGAGTGCTGGCCAGGAACCAAGTGGCATGTGCTGTGCAGCCTCGGTGCTGATGCACCAGATGTGGAAGAAGACTTGCCAGGAATGGAGCCCCACAAGCAGTGTTTTTCTTTCACACCAACCAAGCTGCTGCACCTGATGCAGAAGGAGGTTGCTGGTTTCAGGTTCCTCCCAACCTGGCTCCCTTTCAAAGACTGGCTGAGCACAAGCTGAAGTCCATGGATGCTAGAGGGACATGTTCCACTAGATTTTATTTTTTATTTTTTTTATTTTATTAAAACGTTTTTATGCCACCCCATTCGCCAAAGCCTCGGGGCGGCTCACATCATTAAGTGCCTACTCTCCACTTTTCCAGTTGCATTCTTTTACACTTTCTCCAGTTGTATTTTTTACAGTTTCAGTAACTTGTTCCAGCTTTCTGTTGCTTCTGCTGACAGTCGGGCTTGTCCTTTGAATGCTAAACTCAGTCTGTTACATGGAATGGAATTTGTTTGAACTCTCACACTTTCAGCACAGAATACAGGACTGTCAGCCTAAAATGGTTCTTTAAGATGAGTTAAATGGTCATTGTATTGCACTTTGAAAAAGAGGATGGTGGTGGAAATGACTGGAGCTCTAATAAAGGCATCAGGATGAAGAATCATCCTTGCTACAGAGGATGCTCTTACCCTCTCACCTGACTTTTAACAAGTTAGAGGGTTACAGCCTTGTTCAGCTGTTTGACTAGACCTTAACCAATGTTGTTTCATGCTGAGAAATGTACACTACTCCTGAGTGCAGAATTCTTCATGCTTTCCAGATCAATTTGATGGAGAGAGGCAACCTGATAGCCTTCAGTGTCTGCCAGTCATAGTTCATCTCTCTCTCTCTCTCTCTCTCTCTCTCTCTCTCTCTCTCTCTCTCTCTGTGTGTGTGTGTTTGTGTGTGTGTGTGTGTGTGTGTGTGTGTGTGTGTGTGACTGAAGGAAAATTGTTCCTTTCAAAAACAATGATGGCACAGAGGTCTGTCCGTCTGCCAATTAAAATAAGCATGGAGTTGACATTTTGAAATCATTGAAGTCATTTTCACAAAACTAACCAATATTTAGTTAGCATTATAAACTGCTTTCCGGTGCTGGTCTTAATACATTTTTAATACAAAGGGGTCTTGTGTGAGCTACTACTGTATTGAAATCTATCCTCCAATTTCCTGAAATAATTGCTCCCCTGTAAAAGACTATTATTATACTTACAATTATGATTATTTCTGCATTATTCTGAAGTAGTTTTCAGATGTCTTTTGAATTTATTCTGCTGCTGTTTTGGACCTTAATTTATTTTTCTAATGTGGCCAAGGGTGCTGTGTGTGCCTTTCTTTTTTTCCTCTGTTATACAGCTCCTCATGAGCCTTCTGGGATCATGTGAGGTGTTACCTACCTAATGATTACTTCTTTTGGCCTTTAACTGGAATGCAGGAAACCAAAGAGGCTGCAGACTGCCAGAGCTATTGCAGTACCATGAAAGGCAGGGCAGTTGCATGCACCCACTTGGTCACTCCCTAGGTAAGGTAAACGCAAGGACCTGGTGTGCTGCTGCTATGCAAGTAAGCTTGGGGGGCAATGCACTTCAAAAGAGGTGCTTGCCTGCTAAATTACTTGGAAAGGCTTGAGATCATTCACTGGGGTTTATTGTGCCAGAGAGAACTTGCCCTAGCTTTGTGCACACACACACACTACTTAGAAAACAAAGGGAAACTTATTCAGCAGAAAATATAGAGCCAATACAAGATGTTAGCCCAACTTTGTCCTGGTAGCAAATAGTCCTTTTGTATCTCAGTCTTAATCTGGATAAGAGCTTCCTGCCTAACAGCCTGAGAGAAAAATGAAAGGGGGGTGGGGGGGAAGAGAGAGTGAGACAGTCTCCTTCATGCAGTTGTCCGGTACAGCAGACTCTCTGTGGCTGTCCTTTGAATGTGCAGGAATGGTGCAAGTATTCCAACCCTAACCCATTACAATAGATCAGACAAGAAGTTACAACAGATCAGATGAGAAGTAACCTGAGTGTGGATCACTAGGTTCTGCCGGTCCAGACAGAGTCATAGTTGGTGGATCAACCTAACCTGATAAATGGTGCTCCTTGTCACTGAGTCCACTTGTGACTCCAGTGACAATTCATGCTCTAGGAGCACCCTAAACTATGAACCCTGCCCTCTAGGGAGAATGCAGCCCCATCCAGAACAGGTTGAATATCTCCTAACCAGACAGATAGACAAACCACCAACCATCTCCATCTTGTCTGGATTGAGTTTGAGTTTGCTCTCCCTGACCAGTCCCAGGCACTGATTCAGAACAGTCACTGCCTCATCTGGATTTGATGAAAAAGAGAGGTAGAGATGATTGTCATCTGCATATTGCAAATTTCAAGAGAAAGTTTTGTTTAAATAGTTCTGAGTATGTTGGCATAAAAGTCTGATCACTTGGAGAACATTTAACAGTTTAAAATGAACAACAGGAGACTGATTAAGAACAGACATCATAGGATTGTGACATCTTATCAAATTGAGTTAGGAGTTCTGATCTCTCTGGTCTGATTCTTGCCTGAGCTTTGAAATATTGTTGTATTTATTATTTATTTATTTAGGGAACTTCTATGCCGCCCCATTCGCCGAAGCCTCAGGGCGGCTCACAAACCGCATATCTTAATCATTTGTTCTCAAATAGGTAGTGAGAAATGTTCAGCTGGGTTCAAGAGATTTTGCTTTGTTTCTAGAATCTCTATTGGTGCACAAACCTTTATTAGGCCTACCTGAAGATCTCTAAAAATGTGCACATTTTCATGAACTTGAGATGTCTTCATTGGCTGAGATTTGATGAACTGTGTGTGTTCAGGAGGTAGAGTGATAGTGGAGGACAGAAAGACAAACTGACTTGATGGTGAAATCACAGCATACACACATTGAGATGCCCAAGATGCTTGTGGGAGGATGGGCTGGAAGCCTTTGGTCTAGACTTTGCAAGTTGCATGAGGTTGGGGCTTAGGGAGGGAGCAAGAAAGGGGGAAACCACTGGATCCTCCATTTTTTATAAGCAGTAAGTTGTTAAAATGAAAGGCAAAACGAATACATTTAGTCTTCTGTGTAAGAAGGAACCAGGCAACCAAGGACCAAGTAGGATGAGGTAGACAGTGGAAGCTTTATTTTTAGACTTGAAAGAAGAAAGGCAACAAATAAGAGAGACAAGGTCAGAGTCTCATATCACCTAGAGCTGAGTGTAAGAATGCAATTTAAAGCAAATGTTGCCATTTTTTCATTTCTTTTATAATCAGTGAAAGAGAATTCAGAGTTCTTTCACTGTGTTTTTGAAAGGGAGCAATGACATTCTATTTTTTTCCTTTGCTAGAATGGCACCTGTTTACAATATGCAAAAGCAATTCTTATCACCTCCGTTAGTTTGTATGAACCTGGGTCAGGAAAAGTCCAACAGTTCATGAACAAATCTGTCCTCCATTCCTGGCTCAACAATTACACTGTTCTAATAAGGCTAGTTTGGCTAAGCATGTTCATCTGTTTCCATGATTACTGATCTCTCCAAGCAAGCTAACAATAATGACACCCTTTGGAGCATAATAGCATACATCAGAATATACTCAAGGCACTGTTCTCCTATATTGTTTCTGTAATTGAAGTATTGAGCTGGAAGCTTCAGTAAGCACACCATCATAAAAGTATTTAGAACAAATGTTATTGGGAACAGCTATTGCACATTCAAATAATTCTTCATTGTAGGGGACAATTCCCTGCTTCCCACCACTAGAGAAGCTTGGAGCAGGCTTGGAATCAATGCTGTTTTTATTTTATTTTATATCCTTGAAGCTGGAGGATGTCAGTTAAATTTTCTGTCTGATCAGATGATATATTAACACTCACTTCCAACCAAGCAGTAAAAGGAAGTAAGGCAAGAACACTCCAAGCAAGGTATAAAAATTGTCAAACCCTGTAATGAAACAGCCAAAGTGGAAACTTCTGCACACGTTGCAATGTACTCAAACAGCCCACTGAACTTAATACACCAGCAAACCAGAGGAACCCAGAAAGAGAACAAATTGCAGATAGCAAATCCTTTGGAAGATTTGGTCAGATTTCTTCTCTTAAAGCAAAATGTAGGTTACTACTAAATGCAACCCACAGCTGATTTAGGTGCTGGGGAATGTTCCAATAGGTGTGGTGCTCAGTTATTTTCAGTACTAACCAGCTGGGCAGCAAAGGTGGCATGCAGTGGGGTACCAGGAATAAGGTGATGGTAGTAGAACCCGGGTTCACAGGGACGTAGCTTTGGCAGGGTTCGATTTGCAGGGTTATCTTATAATCATAAAAGGGATGCAGGTGGTGCAGTGGTTTAAACTGCTGTGCTGGTTGAATCTGCATAACGGGGTGAGTTCCCGTTGTGGTTTGAATCTGCATAACGGGGTGAGTTCCCGTTGCTCCGTTCCTGCTCCTGCCAATCTTGTAGTTTGAAAGCATGTAATTGAAAATAGATAAAAAGGTACCACTTTGGTGGGAAGGTAACAGCGTTCCATGCACTTCAGTGTTTAGTCATGCCGGCCACATGACCGCGGAGACTGTCTGCAGACAAACGCTGGCTCCCTCGGCTAGGAAATGGAGATGAGCGCTGCTCCCTGGAGTCAGACATGACTGGACTTTAATGTCAAGGGGAAACCTTTACCTTTTATCTTTATTATAATCATAATCCTGTACAGGTTCAAAAGGAACTTTGAGGTGATATGCTAAGACAGGAGATGAAAGACAAACTATCTGCCAAAGGAAAGAACTAGTCTTCAGTACAGAACAAACTGAATCATAATAGTTGCAATGGAAGTCCATCTTTAGCCACAGTGTATAATCTCCATCTGATCATGTCACCTTATTATGAAAGAGTGGAGAATCCAGTCATCAAAGCATCTGAGGGCTTTTTACAAAGGGTGCTTTGCTTTGAGTTTTCACACCGACTGGAAGAATGGTACAGGAAAAGGGAATTCTCCAACAGAGGGGGCTCCTGCCCTGAGTTTCACAGTCAGATGAAATCATTGCAGAAATAAACATAGCGATACAAATGTTCAAGTGTATCCCAACTATGCTATCTCCATTGTCACATGACCTCAGGAACTGCCACTGAATTTGGCCTAAAGTGAAATTGGAAGGTCTGGCTCAACTGAAATGCCCCAGGAAACTGGAGACAATCAACGTGTTTCAGAACAGAATGCAACTCTGAAACATTCAGTTCATTGTGAATGGAAGTCACGACTAAGTAGCATTCAAAATGTGTGTGTGCACACATTTCCTTTATATCCCACTGTTGTCCTTTTGCTAGGAGCTTATCTAGTGTACATAGTCCACCTCCTCCCCATTTGTTCCTCACAAAACCAGACCTATGACACAGATTTGGCTTAGTCAGTGATAGCCGCACAGTCAACCAGTGGTCTTCATACAACAAGTGTTAACTAGAACCCAGATCTCCCCAGTCCCAGTGCAGCATTATGGATATCCAAAGAGTTCCAGGGAAACATGAGAGGCTGCTTTCACCAAGCCAAACTGTTGCCCTGCCTAGCTCAGTTTTGTTAACATGGAATGGCAATCACTTTCCAAGTTTTCTGACCCCTGAAAACTGAGGTTCCAGAGAGGTATAGTGGGCTTACACATGCTTTGGATCCCACACATCATTTTTTGTTAATCTGTTAAGTCTAACTCCCAAAATGTTTCTCTGGGTTTCATGCACCTAGTTGTTTATGGATTTTGGAAGTACCTCTATCACAGCTCATAAACTTCATGGCATCTTTCTGGCATCTTTGTGACTTTGTGCAAAACCTTCTCAGATTTGAGCAACTCTACCTCTTTTCTCTTGGACTGGAGTAGCTGTAGCTGAAGGGCAGCATGGTGAACAAGCAGTGCTGTGGAACAGTAGCATTTATTCACTTTTCTTCAGGAAAGGCTGCTAGCTTCTGACTGAGGAAAATGTGGACTGTCTCTATGTTTTTAGTGTGCAAGATGAAGTTTGATCACTTTGCATTTTTGGCCCTTCTGCTTGGCCAGAATCTACTATCTCATTCCCAAGGAACAATAGACTGCATTATTTTTTGAATTCCCCTTCCTTGCTAATGTTCTGCCTTACTGCCTCCTGAGTAGGCTTTCCTTCTTTCTTATTGTATTATTTATTTACTTGATTTTCATCCCACTTTTTTCCAATTAACTCACAGCGGTTGACATCATTTTCTTCCTCCTGCTCTCAATCTTATCAACAACTCTGTGAGGCTGTTTGGGCTGAGAGTCTGTGACTGGCCCAAAGTCACCCAGCTGGCTCCATGGCTGAGCAGGGACTAGAACCCAGATCACCTGA
Source organism: Varanus komodoensis (assembly GCF_004798865.1). NCBI lineage: Eukaryota > Metazoa > Chordata > Lepidosauria > Squamata > Varanidae > Varanus > Varanus komodoensis. Next base: position 11,673,450 of record NW_025335727.1, on the reverse strand, counting down.
GTCCCAGTCCCATGCTCTTAACCACTACGCCACACTGGCCTTCTCTTATTTTCTATCCTGCTCAAGGAAGCCAGGCAGTCATTCACTTTAGAATCATATTCTTCTTCAATATCCCCTTTCCCAGTCACCCAAACCAATTTGCCTGAAGCTTTCACTAATAGTTGCCAAGTCAATCAAATGATATTATGATATTATTTTTAAAAGGTCTGATTCTCAAGAAGCGATGATGATCTCTTTCCCAGCAGCTAACTTTTGTCTTTCCATTTTTCACCATTATAATTTTTCATGTCAGGACAAGCCAGCTTTGAGAAGGAACGGCAAGGCATTTTTTTTTTTTTGTTAAATCTGAAGTTTTGCCTTGGATTGAATATGTTTTACTCGTGCAAACACACACACACACACACAGTGTGAATGTGACACACATTGTTAGCATCTTTACTGTGTTCTATATGGTATCACGTGATCTTACCCCTTCCCATGTTTGTGCGCACTTCAATTTATGTTCTAGCCTGCTCCATAAACAGCTCAACTGTTGTTTAGTAATTTAGAGCATGGAGGCATCGTCAGTCACTCTCATTACTAGGAATACATGGCCAGTGTATCCAGCCGAAGAGCTGTCAGTATTTTTTTCTGATTTATACTGTCAGAATCTCAAGTGTTTAAAAACCTGTGTTTCTCCATGCCTTCCCAGGAAATGTGATAGCAGCCAGGCTTAGAGCAAATTTGTCATCTCAGAGGTTTATGGAGTGAAAATGTATCTCTTTATTGGCAGGCAACATTTGCTAAATACATTTTTTAATGCGCATCAAGTAAAATTGCAGCTGTAAAACATCCTTGGCAAAAGGAGGAGGAGGGAATGGCCACTGTCAAGGCTTTTCACAGTGTTCCTTCTCTTTGCATTTTAATGTACTCCTCCAAGATATAACGTATTATTTTTCATAAGAGTTTGTTCAGTTCTGATTTGTCAGCTGCAAAAGTGTGAAGTGACAATTCTTAAAACATTAATATTTAACAAGGACTGCAGCAGAAATACACCTTGCCTATAGAGCTAAGCTCTCACTTGCATGGTGGACATAGGCATATTGTTGGCACAGAAAAAAACCTATTTCAGTTTGTGCCCTTTCCAGATGGTGAATTTCAATGCAAAGGTAGTGAGGTTTATTGCTTACTTCTCATTTGGGATTAATACATTGGATCAAACAAGGGCTTTCCATTGCCGGACAGACTTGACTGGCAGATCAAATTTCTACTCCCCTTTCTGCATGTACCACAAGCAGATCCAACATGTGCTCCAGAGAGTTGTGAGTTCTTCAAGGCAGATGTATGTATGTACCTGGTTTGGAGAGGTTCTGCAGCAGGACGTGGGGAAAGGAAAACTCCCATCCTGCAAGTGGAAGTCCACTCACTTCATCTTGGATTAAACAAAAGCATGTTGTTGTTACATGCCATCAAGCTGTCTCTGACTTATTTATTTATTTATTAAAAGCTTTTGTATGCTGTCCTATTATACAAGATCTCAGGATGGCTTACAATATTTAAAAAACAATTAAAACAACAATTTCAATAAATAATAAAACGGAACAAAACAATAAATCACAAAACAAACAGAGTGACTGAACTTAAAAGCTGTTAAATTTTAAAATACTGTTTAAAAGGTTTTGGCCTGGTGCTGAAAAGAGTATAAACTTGGCGCCAGGCATACCTCTCTGGGAAGAGTTTGGGCACCACAGCAGAGAAGGCCCTACTCCGAGTTGATGACCTTTTTACCTCTCTTAGAGAGGGTTCCCGGAGGGCTTCTCCCATAGATCTTAAGGGGAGTGAGGGCATATAAGGAAGGAGGCATTCCTTCAGGTATCCTGGTCCCAAGCTGTTTAGGACTTGTGGTGATGCTAAACTTCAGCAGATATAGGAAAGGAGGTATTATATACCTCTTTACCTGCAGGGTGATGGATTTGATGAAATAGAATCTTATTCACAAAAACCTTGTCATACTACCTTTCTTGGCCTTTAAAGAGCCACCGAGTTCTTTACAGGCTTTGCCACCACACGCCAGAGTGGTTAGTCTAGGTACTGTAGGAGTGCACAGGTCCTCCTGGCTTGACATATGAAGAAGTGCCAGAGGTAGCTCTTCAGCACTGAAAATTCACTTTTTTTGGAATTGTCTGCTGTGGCATACGCCTTGGCTGTTTTCAGGAATTTTCATCACTAAAGTTTTGTTCATCTGTTGAATGTGCATCTCACCTATCTACAGTTCGTTACTTCAGTGGTATGTGCATTCTGATGTTAGTGGCAATATGCATTTGAATCTTATATAACCTGCCACTCATATATATGCACCATTATTATGCATGGCTATCTCTGGATTGGGGCACACATATTTCCCTCTCACTAAATGCTTTCCTATTTTCCCTCACTTGTAATGCAATATCTAGTTAGGTCTTATTGTTCCTTAATATTATTCATGGTAACCTTGCCAAATTGAGTTGGTAAAAACTTTTTTGCTATTGATGTCTCCTGGTTCTATCACATCTTCCACAGTAGATTGTGTCCGGGCGATGCATTGAATGAATACTGATTAGAGAGACCTGTTTACTGTAAGACAGATAAAGAATGGTAATGAACCTCTCTGAGGAAGTACTTCAGTGCTTTTCTGAAGGATCACAGCAGTATGATCGACTGAGGTTAAATACAGGTAACAAGACAGATAAATTTGTTTAGACATAAATAATTGAATACAAGGAATTATAAGGATGTAGTTCGGAATCAAATGTGTTCTGTTCTTTCTAAGCCATGCGAGGCAAAGTTAAATGCTACAGGGAAAATAGACAAAAACACCACGAAATCAGTTCCATTCAAACATTTTCCCATTCCATAATATAATCACAACCACTGTGTGTCACTATCAAAGGTCAAGGGGCTAAATTATCACTTCATTGTATTGTGGTTACGCTTTTCTACATTTCGTTCCTCTGTTTGAGCCAGTGGAGTTTAGGTATGGGTGAAATTTTCAGGGGTGCATTAAGGACTTTAGAGTGTATCTGTACAGTGTGTTGATGGTGGCAGGAAAGAGCACCTAAGGGACTTCATATTCTGCCCCCCCCTCAAAAAATGCATGCAACACTGTAACCACACTACAGACTCTGGTGGTGTTTATGAGTACTGATTGTTTTCTTTCTTTCTCTGACTTCCATACATTGAACAGAATATTTGCATGCTGGGCCATGCATGTGAAGGACCTGGCTTATCAGTAGCATCATCCAGCAATGTAAAGGAGGGTGCACTGCACCTCCATCAAGTGAAGGCCTCAAACACTGATTGAATAGTGGCTGAATGATAAACGCAGTCAGTTGTGTCCTGCTCACTGAATGCATCTGCTATGCAGCACAACATCTGAGTGGTGATATGGAAAGCACTGCCATTGCACAAAGGTGTCCCTTGGCAGCAGAAGGTAGATATAGCTTGACAGTAAGCAATCAGTGTTTCTTGGTCACAGGACTACATATAGTAATGGGAAAATCAGAAATGCTTGAACTTGCCCAGAATCTCTGAACTCACCTTGAAAGTTCAGTGAGCCTTGAACCCTTGTTCACTTGTCCTCTGTTTCTCTGCCCTCCCTTTCAAATTTTAATGGGAAAAGTGCACATTCCTATGCATATTGTTTAACAGTGCATTTTCACCCACAATTTAACCATGAAAATGTGTATCTTTGGAAAAATTCACATTTTAAAGTGTGAATATTTTAATGTATTTTAGCAACTTTCTTATGTCATCAAAAAATCTGAGAATGTATGTTCATGCTTTAAAACGTATTCCTGTTGTTGTTCATGTCCTTGAACAAGTTTTGAGGATTTGCAAACTGAAATTAAATTCATGAACATTCAGCTACATGATACAAACTTTGAACCTGGGAGATGGCTAGCAAAGTCCAAAGCATATCGTAGTGTTGCTAGTCGCTCCCAACTTTGCCCTGTCCTTTTCTGGCCTGCCCAGTTCCTCTCAACTCAAAATCACAAGCAAATGTCCCAAAATCACAGCAAACTTTCTTCTGAGTGGTTGCTCAACAGTGGTAGCATATTTATCCTCATTTCAGAAGCACTGTCACTTAAGATTTAGAAAAAGCAGTCAGGGGTAAATATACTTAATCTAATCAAAGCACAGAAAATGACTTTGAGTTAGTTTCTACAGCTAGTCTCTAGTAAGTGATGTGAGTCCTGAATATCTGTTTATCATTTATACATCTTCTATCTTTCTATCACCTGTCTAACCTCCTTTTAAAGAAAAGAGAACAAAGATATTTGCAGTGCACAATATTTTTTTACTAATTCATTGTGGATATTTATTTCTAGAATGTGGAGTATAGAAGCCAGGGACAACAAATTATTCCTCAAGCAAATTAGCCTGACAAAAAACTGCTGAAGACTGCATCCAGGGCTATTTTATTGTTCACTTGCTCAAATTTTGGTTCCAAGGAATTCTTGTGACTCTTCCTCTCTGGCATGGTATTCCCATGCAACTCTCCAGGCAAGCAATGTTCTGAAACACTGCCATCATGTGGCCTAACACAGCTACAGCAATACGAAATCCGTGGAATATTCTGTCATTCGAGGAATCGTTTTCTTTGTGCTTCATCATGGCAGTCATGAAGGGAAAAAAGCAAAGAAGCAAAGCTGTAAAACTATATTGCATATACAGCATGGTAGATTCCCCTTGTAAGTTAGCTTAACATCCCATGTGGTCAGTGTATAGGTTCTCCCAGAATCCTTCAAAATTCTAGAAACTAATTTGAAAGCAATTCAAAACAGGATATGCCAATTGCATTTAAAAAGCAATAGAGCTAAAATAAAGCACGGCTTTTTTCCCTTGGATGATCCAAGGTTCTTCCTGAAAAAGATAGGAAGTAGTCAGACTTGAAAAGCTTACAAGAAAATAGGGATTCATGAGTAATTGGTTTGCTTTTAATCAGGATTTGCACTGTTTGCACCTTATGGACTTGGACACCATCTGTGGTGAGATTCTGTATGTTTCTGTGCTTGCAATGTGATTCACAGTCTTCCAAAAAAGTATTTGATGGTATCTGTGCATTTGAAACATACCCATGAAAAAGGTTTACTCCGGGTGATAAATAATATGCACATATTTTCATAGGAAACACACATACAAGGTTTGTAATCTGATGCAAACTTGAGTTAGAAGAAGCTTTGAAATGGAATTCAGAAAATTTTGGAGAGTTTTAATAGTCCATACATGGAACTAGCAGGCCAGATGTTCCTCTGAAAGGAAGGGGTTCCAAAGGGAAAGTATCAAAACACAGACGACCAAGACATGCCCTACTTTAAGGATTTACACATTGAGTAGGTGTGGATTTGTGCCTGTTAGCACCACCCTAACATTATGACACACACACTGAGAATGTCAAAAACATTTGGAAAGGAGTAATTTGGTAGATGTTGTTTACTTTGATTTCTAAAGGGCTTTTGAGAAATTTCCTCACCAAAGTCTCCTGAGCACATTCTCAGGCATGGGGGAAGCAGAAAGTTTATCTTATGGAGGAGTAACTGGTTAAAGAATAGAAAGCAGAAAGTAGGAATAAATGGCAATTTCTCCTAGTGGCTATAGCTGGACCACAATCCATGCTTTTCAACCTGTTCGTAATTGATGTAGAATTTAGAGTGAGCAGTGAATGGCCACAATTGCAGATGTCAGCAAAATATTTAGGGTAGTTGAAACTAGGAGTGTGCAAGGACTCTGTTTGGAGGTGTAAATTCTGGCTCAGCTCCCCAGCACCAGTCTGCTTTGCAGCAACCCTGCGTCTGAGTTCTTGGCAAGTGTGCCAGATATTCGTGGCCTAGTCACCAGGAATTGAGCCCCTTTGTATGCCATTTTGATGTGACTGCACTCAGAATACTGTGTACACTTCTGGTCCCTTCACCTGAAGGAAGACCGTGTAGAGTTGGAGTAGATGCAGAAAAGGACAACTGAAATGACCAAGGGGTTAGAGCAACTCTTCTATGGTTACAGGTAGGGGTGTTTTGCTTAAGGGAAAGCATGACTGAGGTGTTCAGAATTGTGTATGCTGTGCAGAAAATGGAGGAGGAGGAGGAGGCATTTTTCTTCCCCTCTCATGATACTAGAATTGTGGGTTATCCAATTAAGCTGATTGATGAGATATTCGGGACAGATAGAAAGAAGCACCTTTTCACAAAGCACATCATTAGGGAATTGGGGAATTCACGGTCATTGGAGGTAGCCATGGCACCAACTTGGATGACTTTAACAGGTGATTGGACACATTCATGAGGACAAGTGGCAATCAATAGCCACTAGTCTTGATGGTTTTGTGCTCCCTCCAGTACCAGAGGCAGTATTCCTATAGACACCAGTGAATGAGAATAGCTAGAACCTGCAAAAATGTATAGGTTTTGGTTTTGTCTTGTTGAAAGACATCCATTAGCCCATATTGTAAAACTCAGGTGTGAACTTTGAAGGAATGCATTCTGTTTCACAGATTAGCCAAGAAGGTGTGTACCAGGAGAGCAGGATTAGGGTAACGATTGTACCAACCTTGTATGCTTGGTCCCAAAGCAAGGACCCCCAGCCTAGAAGGCCTCACTGACATGAGGCTCTGGAGCTGTTTCCCTCTTCAGCATTGCAACCCTGGCAGTGGCAAGTGGTAGTGAGAAGCAGGAGTGGTAAGTCCACTGCCTACACATTGTCTGTCTGTCTGTCTGTCCATCTAACAGGCAAAGGGCAGCAGTGAGGAGAAAGTGGAGGAGAGCAGTAGCAGCAGATGATACTGATGGTGGGAAGAAGACACATTGATAGAGGAAACCAAGGGCCCTCCCCTACCTTGGGAACTGATTTGCAGGTAAATTCAGACTAAACAAACCCATCCTGCATGGTCATGAGTTCTGGAAGGCTTTGGAACAGGAACTGCTAAGGGCATTGTTTGAGAATGCCTTTCTGGGGAAAAAATGGAGGGAGGACCTGGATAGGAAAGAAAAAGAAAAGTCTATATGAACACATTTCCAGTTTCATTTAGCTTGGAAGTGGCAGAACACTTAATTAAAAAAATGTATTTGACAAGCACTGCCATGCCAACACTAAGTTTAACAAATCCTAAAGGAATCTGCCACGTCAGAATCTGGGGAGCAAGACATTTAGTACCTTGCATTTCATCCCTCCCTCCCTCCCTCCCTCTCTCTGGTGCTATCAGCACTTAGGTATCTAAAGAGAGGAAACAAAGGATTTGGGATTCCATGGGAATATTGCCAACCTGGAGCACAGCCTACACTACATTAGAATGCTGGATGCCAGCAGATCCATTTGCTACTGTTTGCAAACATCACTATGCTAATGCAAAATCAGACTTAGTCTAAGAACTTAATTAAGGGGGAAATATGTTGTTCTGGCTGGTGGTAGCAAAGAAAACAATCAGCTTTTTACATCTTTCATGATGGGAGCTCCAGAAATGTGTTGATTATCACAGATATCACCAATAAAAGGTGGAGATGTGTAACTGGAGGAAGAGGATCTCTTTCTTGATTTCCTAGTTGTAATGGCACCCAAACTGCCTTTTGGACATATGGAATGCTAGACAGAGAAGCTCACAGCTGAGTGGGGGGACTCCCTTACTGATAAGATTCCTCACAGCCAATTTAGCATCCAATTTAGCCCTGTGCTTAACCTACAGAGGTTTAACCTATCACAGAAGTCAGAGCATTTACTAAACCTCCATTCCATCTCTTATCACTCTGTCATCACTGTCCAAAACACAAAGCTTGCCTTGGTTTTCTGCAGTCTCTTTTACTTGGGATTCCGGCTCTCTTACTTCCCTTCCGCCTCTTATCTGCTCTTTCTTGCCATTGCATTGTACTCATTTACAGATGACTAAATCTAGGTCTCTATCCCTTACAATCTCTCATCATGCATTTTCTGCCTACTAGGAAACCTGAACCTGTTCTTAAGTAATGGAGCCAAGCTAGTGGAGTCTAATTCCTTATATTATGATTGAAACTGGTAGGCCAATAGACCCCTATCCACCTGCTTTTACTTACAATGAGGTTCTACCCATATAATGACCCAAGAAAGTAAAGCAACTCATCACTTCAGCCAGCCCGGATGATCTGAAGAACAGTGGGGCCTTGCTCACTCTGAGGATTGCTCCAGAGTTGGTATGTCAGCCTAAAGAATGATGATAGCTTCATAGTTTCCTCTGCCTCCCCTTGAGATGGAGCCTGACCAGATGCTGCTCTGTAAGCCCTATTTCAGCTCCTGCCTGCTTCTGTCCGCTATTCTTCTGTCTCATCCTCACAGCCAAAATGGCCCAGATGCACCTAATTCTGATTCCCTTGCACAGAATGTTCCAGAAAGAATCGTATCTGATCAAACAAATCTGGTCAGAGCACAGTGACAGGATTGCCTACTTTGATAGTAGGGAGTGCGGCAGAAAAGGACACCTGCAATTCCTGGCTATATGATATATAACTAGATTTGCCACTGAAATTTCAGTTACATTCAGATGACCCTGCTTTGAACGTTGGATGCAGATTTGAAGAGCAAGGGCTGCAAAAAGTACCAATACTCTTCCCACAGACCAGGGTCTGCTGCTTTATTTTCCAATAATGTCCTGAAATCATCATGGCTTAGTACCATTGGGAAAGGCATCTTCCTCCGCACCCTAAACAACTGAATGAACAAAGATGGTTTCACACCATTTGTTCTTGATCTGCCTTCTCCTTTTCACAATTATAAGCTGAAAGCCCAAGAGATGTCAAGAAAACATTCAGTCCAACTTTCAGTATTGCCCCATATTTCATATGAATCTGCGGCTGAGAAAGATCAGCTTCAGTTCTGGGACTTCTGTAATTCAAGCTACATACTCGAAGCTACCATTCCCATAGGGAGTGGACATAGCTGCACAACAGTTTCTCAACAGCTTGGAAGAAGTACAGTGGAGCACCGTGGATCCCTATTATTCCAGGAATATTTTTAATGCTCCATGCTTTTTTTTTGTTTTTTTGATGCCCAGATAACTCAGTTGTTTCTGGTTCTGATCCTTATTCCCTGCCCCTCCCCTCAATGCAGAACAATTTGTTCTTCGGCCGAGATTGCAAAAGTCCAATTTCTTCCCACAAAAGCTGAGTTATAAACTGTGGAAAATAGGGATTTATAATAGAAAATTCTGACAGTCCCATAGGCATGGTGCTGTGAATGCTGGTGCTGCTGTAATACAGTCCGGACCCATTACTTCCAGACAGCTCATTCTTTTGCAGTAATACATTATTAGAGCAGCTTTCGCCAATGATATATCACTACAAGTGGGGTATTGTCCAGAAGTAAATTCTGAGTACTGGAGAGGGATCAATGCTTTCTCAGCATCAAACAAGAACAGTGGCATTAAATCACTTTCTCTGTCTCTGTAATAGATGCAGAAATCAGAATTTGCTCTAGGATGTAAGATTTTAGAGCTGAAGGTACAATTTGATTTTGACCATACTGAAGTCAATGACAAAATGCTACTACAAGTAGTAGTATAGTAGGAGTAGTAGGATAGCAGCAGCAGCATAGAAATTTAGGCACAGTGAAAAGCGCCAAGTTCTTCCGCATGAAACTGCATGCTTTCCCAGGAACTGGGCTATTTATCCTTGACGGATATTCAGTGTAGCTTAGGCCTGTGGTAGTGCTATTCACCAAAGTCAGCCAATAGGCTGAGCTCTCTCCAGATAGTTTCCTAAGGCCATTCATTTATGCCACATCAAATATGCACTCTGCATAGGCCTTCCTAATTGTGTGTCTGTCTCTTAGCCTCAATGGCACACTTGCTTTTAATATTTATTTATAACAGTTCTTTCCCACTTCTCCTTAGGATAAGGCCAACATTGGTATATATGGAGGATTACACAAGGATCCCTTCAATGTGTATCCACAGTATTGTTCTAATTCAGGAGTAATCAGAGGAGTGATTAAAAAAAAAACTCCACCCAAGATATTGGACCAATTCACTCAACACAAAGTTGGCTAATAACCAACTTCACTAAACTCACTGCGGGTGCCAGTTTACAATTCAACTTAGAAAACTCAGCTTCTCATCTGAACCTGGCAAGGATGGCTTGTTGGGTTGGTCAGAAAAACACCCACAATGATGGGTTGCTGTCAACCACCCTTGCTGAGTTTGGGTGGCAAAACAAGCTCTGATGGGGGCTTGGATCAGCAACTTGCTACTCCTGGGTGCGACCCTGGTAGGCTACAATTTCCATCTGATCCAGGTAATTGTTATTGATCTGTTTGTTGTATTTGAAGAGACTTATACTGTCTTAATTACTCTAATTAATCTTGGCTGAATTTAAAGAAACACAGACTATCTTGCCTTTATTGTATTGTTTCAGAAATTATTTCTCTTGTGAAAGCTTTACCCTGTAGATGACTTAGGGGAAGAAATGTAGAAAGAGGTAAACGATGATTGTGTCATGAGTTCTTCAAGCATATTAAAGGCAAATGAGAAATGAAATTAAAGGAAGTAAACATTGTAAATAAAATTGAAAAGAATGCCATAAATAAGATATTGGAGTCTGTACAAAGACACGGTGTGGTACACATAGAAGTCACAAAGGAAATAAATATCCATGGCATTTATCCCCAAGGAAGTCTCTGGACTGGCTGGACATATATGGGAAGACAGAACAATTCAATAGTGGAGGACAAAGCATTCACAAGGGTGCATCCTCTTTTGAAAGGCCTAGATATCCTGACCTGGCAGGAGTAATAACATATTGATCTTATTGCTGTTGGGGGTCAGAGTTCCAGTGAGAACTGCAGGCTTGTTATTACTGCTCTTCCATTTTTATTCTTTAAATCTTTATCTCGTTGTAAAATAAGAGTTTGAAGTAAACCAAGGCAAAGGATGAAAATGCACCTCTGAACACCACACTGTGCCTTGTCTGCAATTTACAGTAGATGAAACACACACACACACACACCTTGCAACAAGGATTAAGCTGGAGATATCTCCGTCCACCATCTTTGTGTCCATCTGTCTCATTTCCCAGGCCTCTCTGTTCTCATCCGAAGAGTCTGCAACACTCTGGCCCTAGAAAGCACACTGCTTCTTTCATTCCCAACAGGTTAGATTGAGAGGAGGTGCAGCAAAATAATGTAACTGCTTTGAATTCCTTGAAAGGAAAAAAGGCAGGATATAAATATATAAATAACAAATTAACTGTACCTTTGATACATGTGCTGATAATAAAGCTTCTTTGCTTCAAGTAGCAGATACTTCATTCTTAGCACACTGTGTAATTTACGTTGCATTTCTTTTGCTTATTTTTTTGAGCTTGCTGAAACATTGAGATGGTCAAGAATGCTGCCCCTCTTCTATTACACATCTCTGCATTGTCTTCCACTACCTGATCTCAAACAGCAATAACAACACTAACCCTACGGTGTCTTCCCCTGGGCTTTAAAAGAGGTGCAGGAATCCTCATTTGAATTCACCACGAATTCACTAGTTAGACTTCATCCAGAATACTGTGTCTAGTTCTGGGCACCAAGATTTAATAAAGGTGCAGAAAAATTAGACAGGGTCCAGAGGATGGCACCAAAATGATCCAGGGTTTGGCAACACTGCCCCATGAGGTGAGGCTGAGAGAACTGGGCATGTTCAGCCTTGAAAAGAGAAGGCTGAGGGGGGATGTGATATCACTCTATAAATACCTCAAAGACTGTCACAAAGAAGAAGGTCAAGATCTCTTCTTCCTGATACCTGAGTGCAGGACATAATCAATTATTCCATAATTGGAATAATCAAGCCAAGTAGCTCAGGCTCGGGCTAGATATCAGGAAAAATTTCTCACTGTCAGAGAAATACAACAGTGGGACCAGTTGCCTAGAGAGGTTGTGGGCTCTCACACACTAGAGACATTCGAAAAGGAACTGGACAGTCATCTGAGTAGGATGGTGTAAACTGGTGTCCTGCAACAGCAGAGGGTTAAACCTGATGGGCTTCTTGGAACCTTCCAACTCTACTATTCTATTCCATGATTCAATGATTGATACAAAGCACAGTCTGCAAGTGAGTTGATCATACCATGAAAGACAGAACACCCACCTTTTGAGGGTTTCTCCAGCATTTTCTTCTCTGCATTCCTTTTCAAAAGCCATTTCCTCTGTATTGGTGAAGTGAAAATAGTCAAACACATGCAAGAAACTTTTACCACAACATTGGCTCTTTTATTTAAAGTGGACAGCCTTTAAGTAACAAAGAGGACTGTCTACTGATAACTACTATATTAAAGGATCTACAATGGTGGATAAATGACAGATCTCCAGATGTGTTGGCCTTCAAGTCCCAGAAGCCTGTGGCAACATAGCCAATGGTCAGGAAAGCTGGGTGCTGTTTTCTGAAACCTGAAAAAACTAGAATATACAGCCACTCACCATTTGTTATCACTCTAATTTTCAACTTAAAGGTCAAACTACAGCTGCATCATCTTTCTTTTGTTGTTGCTATTGTGGTTAATTGATTTTTGTGCTTCTGAAATCTGATTTTTATCAGCAGTTCTGCAGCATAAGTCATTTATTGTACAGTTGATGTTCCTCATTCACAGCTGTTTACATGTCATTTAGACAACTTCATGATCTTCCAAGTTCACTTCTGAGTTTTAAGATTTCTTCCCTTTCCACTTCCCCCTCCCCTTTTTGGTCAAATGCTTAAAAAAATTCCCATTAGCACAAATGGGCTCTTTTTTCTAACTGTGCACTTGCCTGCGATTTGGGGTGGAATCAGGGTTAAAGGTAGAAGGAAAAGGTCCATGTTCCACACTCTGAAGACTGTGTGGGTGCATCTTCACTCTTTTTCTTTAATTGATTGCAGGTGTGGAAGTTGAACTTTATTAGGACCATTACACAAGTGAAGGGGAGCTGGAGTCTTTCTCTCCCCAGCTTCAACCAAGGACTAGCTGTAACCAACCCAGCTGTTACCTCTCCATGTGGCTATGAAGCTGAGGGGGAAAGTTCTTTGAATACCAATGAGCATCCTTTTTCTAAGCTCATATCTGGCAAATTTCATTTTTATTGCACTTGGCAAATTAGGGTATAAACCTCCCTCTCCATGCTCTGCAGTACTAAGAGGAGTCCCCACTGGGCCTGTAATGAATTAAAGGAAGTCCAAAGATGTAGCTGCACATTCAGTGAAACATGTTGTCTGACCCAGAGGAATAAGCTGAAGAGACTCTTTAGGGTGCTGTGGAAGGGAGGAAGAGGGCAGACTTCTTAAAGTTTAGCACCAAGGAACCAGACAGACAGCACAGGAAATATGGGGACTAAATAGAGTCTTGTTCAGCTCTAAGTATGCTTTAAGTATGCTTTTTAAGTATTATAGAGTCTATTTTGAGGACTCTATAATACTTGAAGTATTATAGAGGCTATTTTGAGATTATAATCTATTTTGAGATTATAATCTTCCAAAGTGGACTGCTGAAGTTGAACTGATAAGATAAAATCCTGTACTCCCGATTCTCCTTTTGTCCAAAGTCATGTAGGTCACATAACATTGCTCATTAGTGGAGAATAGGATTTTTCCCCTTGCCTCTTATATGAAGACTTCAGTTCTGTATTACATTTCTCAATTGCCAACAAATGGTAAGCAGTGTCATATTGGAGAAACTGCTTGTCTCCTGTATGGTTAAACTGGCACAATATTAAAAGTCTGAAACTGAACACTGGAAGAGAAGACATAGGAAGCAAATATCCTGTGGTTCATACTGTACCGGAGACATATTAAATTTACTGTGGAAATATTAATATTTTAATAGGCTGCCATATTTCTCATCACATGCAGTGAAAAACTGTAGAATCTATTAGGAGCCCTGTCTATAATATTCCATAAAAACACTTCAGAATTTTTGCTTAGGTAGAGTCTTGAAATGTACAAAACATACTGGAAGTTGCTGATGTATCCAGACCCATGTGTTTAACTGTCATTTTTAAAAAACTGTCTATTTTTGTGAATGTTTAGCCACAGGAAAATATGAAAAAACAAAGTAATAAAGATCAGAAATCTGCAAGCACCACCTTCCCACAAACCTATAAGGTAAAAATATGTTATAAAGGAATTTGCCCCATTTTGGGTAAATTGCACAGTTTCAGGACAGTAAATTTGCACAAAAGTATGCTTGGGCATATTTGCAGAAATTCTCAGTGGATGATGGAGAGAAAGTCATTCCAAAATCCAAACATTCCTGGTCAAGCAGCTTTCTGTTTGCTTGTACATTTATGACTGTGTCAATCACTAAATACTGTCAGGAGGAAAGAAGGGATGGTGAGTTACCACTTTTGCTATGTAGCTGCCAGAATTCAGCTGAAGAGCAAAGTTAAGGGGGTGAGGAATGGGGTACATGGCAACAAAAGGAAGGGCAATAAGACAATGGCACAGCTTAATCTTGCTTCAGGTGGCAAGGGAGGTTGAATTGGCCCTGCAACCAGATGCTTCTTTAAAGGTCATAAGTGGATACTGAGAATTTTGTTTGATTCATTTGTTGATAAGAAGCTACCTAAAAGGGGAACATTCTTCATGGACAGGAAAGAGGTTGAGATGATGATGATGATGATGATGATGATGATGATGATGATGATGATTTTCAGGGATAGGAGAGGGAACTTCTGGATTCACCGATCCAAGCAGAGGGTTTGGAGTGCTTATAAATGCTCTTAAAACTTTGTGTTTGATTCTCTGTGCCTTCAGCCACATTTATTGGTGCTGCATTAGAATTTTCACCTTTTCCTTCTGCAGCTTTCTAATCTTTGACAGCTATATGGTGGGCAGGTAGGGATGCAAAGATAAGGCTGGAATCTGGCTCTCTTCCACTTACTGGCCTTCTTTTCCATGCTTGGCATTGACAAAGAAGTGAATCAGGTCAAGATCAAGTCCTTAAACAGTCAGGAACACTAGTAGCTTCTTTGTACAACATATGGAATTTTTGTACAAAGTATGCTAAGTACACAATTCTTTATGCAAATAATAGAATCACAGAATAGTAAGGTTGGAAGGGGTCAAGAAGGCCATTGGGTCCAGTCCCCTGCTGTTGCAGGACTTCATGTTAAACCATCCCTCTTGGATGGCTGTCCAACTGCATCTTGAATGACTATAGTGTGGGAGAGCCCACAACCTCCCTGGGTCATTGGTTCCATTGTTGTACTGTACACAGAGAACACAAATCATGTCTGGAAACAGAACTCCAAGAATGGAGTCCAGGGGTGTGCCAATACACATGGGTGTGACTGCCTAGGCTTGGTACTTAAGTACTTCGTTATTAATGTCTGGATACTTCAATTGGTGCAAAACAGAGCTGCCAGGTTGCTGACAGGGACTGGGCGTTGTTCTCATATAACCCCAGTCCTCCGTCAGCTTCACTGGCTCCCCATTGAAGTCCGGGCCCAATTCAAGGTGTTGGTTATCACCTATAAAGCCCTCAATGGCTTGGGACCTGGTTATCTAAAGGATCGCTTGTGTCCATATATGCTCTCCCACCGAGATTGGCGGAGGAGGCCCTTCTCCGGGAACCCTCCGTGAAAGATATTAGGAGGGTGAGTACCCGGAGGAGGGCCTTCACTGTGGTGGCGCCCCACCTATGGAATGCGCTTCCCAGAGAGGTCCGCCTGGCGCCGTCGTTATTTGTTTTTCGGCGCCAGGCCAAGACCTTTTTATTTAAAAGTTATTTTAATTATTAATTGTTGACTTTTTATTGGGTTTTTATATTGTGCCGAGATGTCTCCAGATTTTTAAGGTTAATTGTGTGTATTGTTGTTTGTTTTGTAAGCTACCCTGAGGCTCTTTGTAAATGGGGCGGCATAGAAATGTTTTAAATAAATAAATAAATAAATAAAGTCATACACTCATTGATGCTGCACAGCCATTATGATGAATAGCCACTGGAATTTTCCACGCATCTATCTAACACCATCAATACTTGCGGTAATTGCTATATCGTGTATAGGAATGTGAAGAAATTCAGTTCACTTTGTTTGCACCTTCAAGACCAAACATAGTCTTTGACATAATCTCTAGATTTCCAAGGTTACAATGTGACTCGTGGGCCAAAAACTTGCATACATATATTTGGGGCAGGGGGGAATTAAAATGCATATGTTTAAAAAATGAGGCATATACACTTTAATCTGTGGGAGAAGAATGCACAGACTTCAAAGATGTGCAAATTTATTCATTCATTTGGAAACATAAGCACAAAAGGGGGGGTGGATGTTCATGCAAAAAGAAAATTAAACTAAGCTTACAATCTGAAATGGAGTCATCTGAACAAGCTTCAAGATGGAATTCAGCACACTCTGACAAATTTGAGTTTTGCTGAATCCCTAAACTTGTGGTAGTGATTTGTCTCACTTCAATGTGTGCTATGTGATTAATATGCAGCATACAAAGCTATCATGACAAATTCTAATCTTAATACAATATTTTCTGTTTTATGCTTTTCTCTTGAATCTATCAAAGAGCATGACTTTGTACCTTATCATCCTCCACTGTGATCTTTCCCCCTCCACCTCTGCTGTAATATCATCACTGTTTACAAAAACAGGTTTTTGTTGCAGCAATGGATCCAATTAATAAAAACTCATGTGCAGTGAAAATGCCTGGCTCTGTTTCCACATCTCTTGCTTCAATGAGAAAATTCAGCTCTGTTAATATGAAGGGTTGTCACCCGATTGGTTGTGAAAAGATAGCAAGAAACTTTCCCATCTACCAAAGCACACTCATCTGAATTCAGATAAGAGCTGTGTGCTGGAATTCATTTCCATGAATGAAAAGGTTTGCAAGAGAAAGCTGCTATCACCTTCTGCAGTACATTTGCTGTAAAAGATTACCACTTGATTTCCTGAAACTCAGCTTCCTATTTGTGTGTGTGCGTGTTTCTGGAAGGGACTGGATTTTACTGGCTCTTAAACCAGCAAAGGCATTGTCTCTGGGACTAGCAGCCCGTAAATGGAGACCAGCATTAGAGACAGAAGATTTCCCGCCACCAGGCAAAAGCTACGAACTGACCTGCCTTTGAGTTGCCTCGCCTGGTCTTCTGTTTTTCAGCCACATGGCAGGTCCATGACCTGATCAAAGTTTCAGCTAACCTGGATGGAGATGAAGCAGCAACTGTACCCAGGTGTCAGCAGGTGAGATCACTAGGCCTAATATTGAACCTAACAGTGACCTATAGATTCATCTTTCTCTGTTAATTGCTCTCATCTGTTCTGAATGCTATCTAAGTGAATGTCCATCACAGCATTCTGAAATATTGAATTCCACAAACTAATCATGCATTGTGTGAAGCTGTACTTGCTTTTTTCTGTTCTGTATACACTTCAATCAGAATATGCTTTTGTTTGAAGACCTTAGTCCCGTCCAAACCATGCTCTCACTCTGGTAAGTAGAATGTATAGATGAGTAATATTCAATATAGTCCATGCAGTTGAGCAAAGCAGCAATATTCAAGCTCACCATGGTTTCCAAGACATCAGCTCTCTACTTGTTTTTCCTTGATTTGCACTTATGTTTGCAACTGCTGTTTGTTTTGCATGAATGGGAACATTGCACAAAGTAAACAGCTATCAAATGAGGCAGTTGCATAAACAATTCCTAAACCTGTGCAGATTTGTAAGATTGTGTAGATTTCTCTCATCAACTAAAATGTGTGTGATTTAAGATATGTGCACTTTGAGAAAGTTCTGTATTTTTGAAGTGCAGATTTTGTAAATAAGGCAATTTCAGGAATTTTAGAATAGTTTTGGAGAAAATATACTCCTGTTTCCGTTCAGGATTGTGAATGGGGCATTTTCAAATGATTTTTAAACCATAAAGAAATTTGCATCCTTCCCAATTGTGTAGAAATTGATCACTGGTCTTTCCCACCCACAACAGTGGCATATCCTTCTGGTATCTGGAGGAAACAAGGGTGAGCAGACAGTGCAAACAATGAATTTATAAAGGAATAAAGTATGAAAGAAGAGGAGGAAGAAAAAAGGGTTTGCAAAAATTTTACAGGCCTCATCCACATTTAATAGTTTCCCCCAGAACTAAACAGCCTGTTGCACTTTACTCATCATACATTTCTCTAATCCGCCTTATCTTTAACCTCCCAAACTGCCACTTCCAATAACTGGAATAGTGAACTTTCTGTTTGGCATTAATTATATGTCTTTCATCTGTAATATAATGGAAATGTAGTGGTACCTGGATGCCATGGCCCTTTTCAAGAACAGCAGTGATGGGGAAATTGGGACATCATTTTGATCCCTCTGCCAGACCCTTGGAGGTGGGGATATGCTGAAATACATAACCTTTTGAAGGACCTCATCTTAGAAAAAGTTTATTCTTTCTTCTCCCCTTTCTCTTCCTTGATGATAGTTGTGAAAGTTATGGCAGGTTGGTCACACCCGAGCTGCTACTGTTTTTCCCAGAATGCCTCAGTCCTGCATGCACCATTATTTCCGGAAGAATGACATTTCCTTGCTGGAGGGAAGGTACGTCCTGAGGCTAAGGGTTTATTTCAATATACAGCTGGACATATTTGCAGCATTAGGGGAAGATGTGCATTAGAAACAAAGCTCTTGTTTACCTGGGAATATGGATTTTAATAAGCAACAAAGATAGTTCTTGAGAGAAATAAGAAAATAAATAAATCGAACATTAAGATGGCTGTGGATGTAGTTTTTCCCCCCTCCTACTATGTATAATCTTATATTCATCATATATATTGGGGACAACTTATTGACTAGTTGAACGTGTGTATTACTTTGTGTACAGATTAGCAGTAAATGTAGGTATACAGTAGTGGCACATAGCACTATAAAGACAATGAAGCCTACACAATTGTGCACTGCAGTACTTATACCTATCACATCAAAAAATGTCCCTTTTCCCCCTTAAAATGGCTAAGGGACAGGCTGGGATAGGCGGTGTTGTTTAGTGATCTTTTAGGAAATTTCTTTAAACTATGTGGGATCTCTTGCTTTTGCTGTGTCTTTGGCTCTATGCTCTCATTTAGTAATCCACAGAAGGAGTGTTGCCCCAGGATCTATCCAGTGAGAGGTGACTTATTGTGATAGATGCAGAGTTATTCATTTTCTGACTCAACTGAGGTTCTGTTTCTGCTTAATGGACTTCAGTGTGACACTTCTGCAGATGAGATATTTAACACTGTGAGGCTTAGCTACTGGAAGATGCGTCCTGAGTGATGCCACATTTCTGTAATGCATGGAAATGGTTGGAATGGATGAGTGTAATCTAGCAATCATCACTGATACTGTCAGATCGAAATTTTAGCTCATATCCCAGCAAGAGTTCTGTCGGATCAAGCTCTGTGCCTAGCATCTTTTCAACTGCTTCTAGGTTTAAGAAAGAGTCTAAGTTGGCTAAAGTCTTCATAATCAGAAACAGGTCAGCATCAGCTTCAGAAAGCTGATTCAAAAACTCAACAGTAAAGTCATCCTCATTATTACAGACAGCACCAACTTTTTCCCTGTCAAATACATACGGCTGGTGTTTCTTTCACCTCTTGTGCTTTGTTACAGACTGAATTTCTTTCAGAGGTACTGTTTCATCTGCCTGTAGAACTGCTTCACCCTTGATGCATTTGTTGATATCAAGTAAATATTGTTCTGTCAGTGTTAATAGTTTTGAATTTTGTCAGCTTCTCTGAATGATCCCAGTTACTTGCTGCTTCTGGGACCTACTGAAGACAGAAGCAAGAGCTAGCCTCAGCCCAGAAAAGTATGAGATACCCATGTGCAGCATTAAGAGGCCAATGGAGTACCCAGAAACTAGGATTCAATGCGTCCTCCTGCCCGCCCCACCCCTTGAGTTCTGACACAGAGAACCTCCTTGGGGAGCCGTCCTTGAAAGAGATCAAGAGGGTGACTACCTGGAGGAGGGCCTGTTCTGCAGTGACACCCCGATTGTGAAACACGCTCCCTAGAGAGGTCTGCCTGGCACCAATGCTTCTTTTCTTTCAGCATCAAGCGAAAACTTTTTTATTCTCCCAGTATTTTAATTGTTAACTTGTTTTATTTAGTGAGTTTATATTTTAACATTGGATGCTGGGTAACTGTTATTCTTATTTCTATTTTTAGGACTAATTGGCTGTAAACCCTCCCGATATGTCTAAGTATGGGGCGATATAGAAAAGCTTTAATTAATTAATTAATTAATTAAAATGCATTCATGAGAATGAAAATTCTGTATACCAGGCCTCAAAATTTTGAGGAGACGCAATGAAACAGCCAGGGTAGATGAGAGCTTCTCTGAGAATGTTCCATAGGTAGTTGATGCATGAGGTTTGTAAGCTAGCACACCTGCAGTAGGTAGCAGTGAGGTGCAGTGTTGGATGATACAAGCCAGCACTGCAGAGTATTTGGTTTGCATCAGCTGTCATGTGCTGGCATTTGTTTTCATTCTCCTGCCACTGAATTACCAAACTTTTAGGTAGGAGTACTATACAGGAGTTTGACAACAGACTGACCAGACTGGATTTTTAAAAAACCAAATAACAGCTTATTTGCCTCCCCACCACCCTTTTCAATATATCCCTGCAGACAGAGATCTTATGCTTTCCCTAGACTCCTGTGAGTCCCTTAGACTGCAAGGCGAACAAACCAGTCAGTCTTAGAGAAGATCAACCCTGACTGCTCTTTAGAAGATACTGAAGATGAAACCCAAATACTTTGGCCACCTAATGAGAAGGAAGGACTCCCTGGAGAAGAGCCTAATGCTGGGAACAATAGATGGCAAAAGAAGAAGGGGACAGCAGAGGATGAGGTGGCTAGATGGAGTCACTGAAGCAGTTGGTGTGAGCTTAAGTGGACTCCAGGGGATGGTGGAGGACAGGAAGGCCTGGAGGAATATTGTCCATGGGAATGCAATGGGTCAGACACGACATCGCAACTAGCAAGCAAGCAAGCAAGCAAGCAAAGTCAGCGAAAAACTGCAAAGGCAAAATGATTCACTATAAAACAAAGAATGACACTTGGGATCCCACTCCTGGGCATGTTCTGATTTTGGGAAATCTGCCTTGCTTATGCTCAGCATACTTCCTACCAAGTTCTAGTCTTGTAAATCTGTTGATTGGATGTTGGGTCAGGGTTTTTGGTGGGTGGGGGCATTGTGGAGTTCTGTCTTGAAAAAAATACAATACAGGGTTTGCACATTTGTTGAAAACAAAACAAAAAACAAAGCAAAGCAAAATCAAAACAACTGAGGAAAGTCTACTTATTCAATTTGCATAAATCTTAATATTTTTCACTTTCTGTATGAATGAAAAGAAAGTGAAGCAAATTGCACAAATTGGACTTGTACAGAAAATGAAAAATATTTATGGCACCTGAAAAACACATGGCTCTAGAGTGAATTGTGCATAGTGAAGCACAAATTGGACTTGAATGACAAATGGCCATCATATGTTTTGTGTAACCTGTATGACAGTCAGTCACTGTTTGGATATCAATTTGGAAACAAAGGCTAATATTTTACACAAGCTTCCTTTTTGGTCCATTTTTTTCATGCATGACCCATATACTGTCTGACACATAGGAGGCCATGCGCTGCCTTAGTGTGCGCTGTACTACATCTGTGCTAGTCCAGGGTGGGTGAACTGGAATCCAGAGAACCAAACCTGATCCTTCACATGTTCCTACCCATTGTCTAGGTGCTCTTGGAAAGGACAGCCATTTTCTTCTGTTGTAAGTAGTGATGTGAAGCCCCAGTTAAAATCCATGTACTGGAGACCTGCATTTCTTCATTATGGGAATTTCTCTGAAGATAATCTTTTTTGGTTCATTTCTAGAAACAGAAAAGATGTGTGTGTGTGTATTTATGGGCTTGACACTCTGGTCTGAATTGAGGACTAATGAGATAATGATTTAAGGTATTTTCCACACAAGCAGCATGCTTTGAGAATGATAATGACCTCCAATTTAAACATTTGTAATACCAATGTGGAGACTGCAGCTGATAGTTTCCAGCTGTGCTAATGAGTCAATGTTTATTCATAATTTACCAAAAGTTTTGTTTGTAGCATTGACTATATCTGTTTTATGATCCTGAGTCTGCTGTCTACCAAAATCGACTGGATTTTGGTAAGCATGAATAGTAACTTAGGCAAAGTTTCAACATAGAAACTGGTTGCTCTGTTTGATGATGTCTGAGGAACAATAAAACTCTGCAGAGCATATTTTCTCAGCTATATAGCTTCCAGATCACAATAGCCAGTTCTGATATAACAACATTCATCCACATAATTATCTCAGCAGTGAATCAATGCTGTCTACCTATGAAAGCATTTGACTCACATAGATTATCCATGACACTCTCAGATGTCAATGTGGATTGCATTGATCCATGAGTCACAGTAAAGATAGCTGACAGTTAGTAGGTCACGTTTATCCTTGTCCAGATTCCATTCTATATCCTCCTCCTTTCCCAGCATGTATGAGAAATGCACTTCAGTTCATTTTTGGCCAGGCTCTACAGTCAACATCTGCACAATTCCAAGCTTGCAATCTAATTTAAAAAAAAATAAAATCATCCATCCATCTTTTTTACCTTCCAGGTCACCCTTTGCTTAGGAAATGAGAAGCTGCATCAGAGTTCCCTACATCATTTCATAGTGCTATGGAATGCTATCATGGCTAAATGTAGCCGGTTCCTGAGATAAATTAAGTCCTTTAGGTGTTCTGTAGCTTCCACAGATGGTACTCTTTTTCATTTTTAAAATAAGAAGCTGGTGCAGCTACACAGGTGGTAGCGAGGACTACATTCTCCCCGTGGATTTCTTGTAGCCTCCCAGTACTCTACAAAGAAGTTGATAAAGGTCTGAAGTCAAATAAAAAAAGTGGGGGGGGGCAAAAGCAATAGAAAATAGAGGTAAAGATGGCTGTGAGGAAGATGAAATGGATAAGGTGAAGATTTTCTCATTTATTTTTTCCACAAGGAAATGCCCCGCTATAAGCAATATTTTATTCATTTTGTGTGTGTGGGGTGGGGGGTTATACTTTGTTTTGGTTTGTTTTAATCCTCTATATTGAACCATACATGAGTCATTCTGTGAAATGATACAGATATTTATTGATTGATTAATTTACATACTGTCCAGATCAAGACGCAGTTCCGGAAGTTGGTTTAATGTACTTTGACGTGAACCTAAAATAGTGACATTCAAGTTGCTTCTTTAAAGTTGTTCCTCTCCTTTGGATTCCTTCAGTGTTACACCTCAGATCAAGATGAGGCACTTAGTGAATCAGTGAATCAATCCAGCTTTGTTTCTGTTTGGACTGGTATGGCTCAGCTCCTTACTCTTCAAACACAATAAATAATCTCTCTGTCAGATTATTGCTTCCACAGTCTCCCACATTCCATGTCAGTAGGCAACCGTTCACACTCACTTTAGATAGTCACTACTGTCAGCATCTTTAACAAAAGAAATACAATTATGTCTACTAATATAAATGAATGTAAATTCAAACACACATTAATGGAGCAGCATCACCTCCCCAAATTTGCATTTGTTATGCCAAATATTAATTCAGCAAATGCTCTAAACCATATGAAATTTGTTACAGAAAAGTCCCCAAAGAAAAATAACCATCAAAGGTCCCAATTCTATTCCACTTAGGCATATCTAATCACACTGAAATTCTTGAAGCAAAGAAGAGCCGTTTCATACATATTATATAAAAGCAAAATACGGTTTGTTATTGACTGCATACTCAAGATTTTCCACAGAGAATCCTGTTTCTCTGACAAGCATAGTACATGGTTT
The DNA here is from genome assembly GCF_004798865.1 of Varanus komodoensis. Classification (NCBI taxonomy): domain Eukaryota; kingdom Metazoa; phylum Chordata; class Lepidosauria; order Squamata; family Varanidae; genus Varanus; species Varanus komodoensis. The sequence goes on along the minus strand of NW_025335727.1, from coordinate 11,649,640 downwards.
ACTTTCTTCCAGGCACTTATTTATCACTGGAGAACCCATGTGGTGAGCTGGTTAGAGTGTTGAACTAGGACCTGGGAGAAGATATTTCTAGTCTCCACTCAGCCATAAAGCTCACTCAGTGACTGAGCCAGTCACTGATTCTCAGAGTAAGGAAGGAAATTGGCCATATAAGCTGCCTTAGAAAAAAAAGTAAAATAGGTGCTGTGTAGCTGCAATTATTATTATTATTATTATTATTATTATTATTATTATTACTACTACTACTACTACTACTACTACTACTATGTTTTGAGTCATATACCTAGAAATATAAAGTATAATAAGGCCTCAGTAATAACTAGTGGTGACTTGAGACATTGTGAATTCTGCTGGCCGCTGCCAAGGGAAGGGGACTTGACGCCAATAGCAGAGGCAAAGGTCATAGCAGGCCTAATGGTGCTCTTGGCAAAATGCCCAGGGTGCTGTGTGCTTACCTGAGTAACTATAAGCCTTTACTATAAACCTCCAACGATGTACACTGAGGCATGGTTGCATTGGTGTTGCCTTGCAGGGACTAGCATTTGAATTCATCCAAACTTCCCGGAGGATAGGCATCAGCCCAGTGAAAGTTCCAAGTGCTGAAGTCAGGCCTGCTTAGGATGCAGCACTGGAAGGCATGTGTGCTGTTTGCATCGGATTGTGAAGGGGCGCAGCTGCTGATCAGCTAGGTGCATGGCGTGTTGACCAGCAACAGCCTGGACACAAAAGGCTCGCTATGAAGAAACTGTGATAGAACTTTCATATTACATCAGGGAACAAAACGTCTATTGTTCTTTTGCATGAATGTACCCCCAAAAATCAGCATGCACAAAACTGAATTGTCTTGCCAATAGTGGGGCGGTGGTGGTGGGGGGGGGGGGGAGAAGATAGAGCATAAAATGTCAGTTGCCACACTGAGTATTCAATTCTCAGTCACTAGTAGCTGTGTGTTCTAGGGACAATTATTGTGCAAAAGTGAAATGTATTCAGCACTTCCTCAAGCTTGTCTCCTCATTATTCAGGGCTAGTTTATCATTTTTTCTTCCACCTACAGTTCAATTAGCAGGTTATTTGGGGGTGGGTGGGGAGAGTTTCTGATATATTGCTTTAATTTCCCAAGCTTCTTTTTATCATTATAACTCTGACCTTTTGCATCCAATTGAGAATTATTTAAGAATATGACTTACATTGGTTTCCCCCCTCCTTTATTCCAAATCATCAATAATGTGAGCAATTAAAAAAGCTAGATTAACCAAGATCTCCAGAACTTGGTATTATATATATTTTCTCCACAAATGCCTATGAACACATAAAATGAGGAAAATATGTGAATTCTATGCATCTCACACATACAGTACATGCTCCCTGCTGTCCTTTGGCTGAGGATTGTATAGTGTACAGTTGTAAATCTTCAGTAGAATACCTGAGTAAGCAAAGAGGTCTTGCCCCCATTGTGTGTGAGGGATCCTGGGGGCAGCTGGTTTGCCACTGTGTGTATAGGGTGCCGGACTAGATAGACTTTTGGTCTGATCCAGCAGGGCTTTTTGTATGTTCACTGGTGACCCCAATGTCAGTAGAGCTAGGTGTCCAATTTGGATTTCAGTCTGAATTATAAAAGAACTAGCCCTACTCTGCTGGTAGGGTTAAGCACCATGGATAGTTCTTTAAAAGTTCAAACCAACCACAGAATGGGTACACTGGCCCACTGACATTGTAGTCACAAGTCTCCACTACCCTTTTGTATGTATTCTATTAGTATATATTAAATTCCATTTGGTTTTTGAAATCTTCACACATACTTTGGAGATGTCAAAGGTTCTTGGAGTTCATTTTATGTATAGCTACCTTTGAAGAACCTTTGCAAACTGAAAGTGGTACATACAGGATACTGTTCACAGTGTTCTGTAAGTTGGAGCACACTGATCCATTGCTACTGTACCCTGCCATAGATCCAGTATGTTTCTGAAGGCCTTTCAAAGTTCTGGTTATCACCTTTGGAGTCCTAAACAGTTTTGGACTGGGCTATTTAAAGGGACTTGTGCTGTCACATGATCATGATGATCCCTTCATTGATCTCTGCTTGGGTGTTCTTTTCTTTATCCTACTTCCACTGGTAGTGTGGTTTGCGAGGCTTTCGAACAATCCTTATTCAGATGTGATGCCCAGACTTGGGCAGGAGGATTGTTACTTACTGGGACATCACATGCTTTGCACACAGATGCTTCATACACAGAAGGTCCCAGCTTCAGTCCTAAGCATCTTCAAGTTCTAATCCCTTCCGTTGTGAGGACATTTAGCCTTCTCACTCATAATAGCTTGAAAGCTTGGAAATAACTCCTTTAGATTAGGACCTGGGCAGCTCTAGTGGCCAGAGGCAGAACAACCACCACAGTATTTACAGGACTGGTTCCAGACCCTGCTGGAGCACTCAGGACTACTGATGTCTTCCAGGAGCCCTGGAGAGAGAGCACGTTCCTCCCTCAAAAACTGACCTCAGCAATACAGGTCCTTTTGTTTCTTGTAGTGCTTGTATCCTGCTTTGATGCACTGCTTCAGCAACACAGGTTTGCTTGCTAGTTGTGGTTCAGTTCCTGTTATCTTCCTTGACCCTTGCCATGCAATGCCTTGGTGTGTCTCTTGCTTTGCTGTGTCTCCTACCCAGTTATCTTGGCTTAGGTGTACCTGCAGCTCTTTTTGTCTTCTTGGATCTTGACCCTTGGCTTGTCCACGACTGCATCCGTGTCTTGCCCTGATAATGTACCTCTGGTTCCTGACCCTGGCCTGCTCTGTCACTTGGACTTCGGAGTCTGTCTTGCCTCCAGTTCTGTTGCTCTGGTCCTGGTACTTCTGTCTTGTTTCCTGTCACCTACAGCCTGGCCCTGGACCCTGACATTTCCTTTGGCTTAATTTTTTGCACTTGGTCTTATCTCAGTTGCCTGTTCATTGTCCTTTTCACTGTATGAATGTTGTCTATTTTATTAATATGCCTGATTTATTTCAGTATGATCTACATGTCTTAGTAAAATGGAATAAATCGCAATCAGAATACATTCAAAAGTGCATCCTTCCTGTTAACTGTGTGGACTAATAGAAGAGCCGCGTTAGGTGAATGTACATTTTCCTATGTTTCCCCTGATGATCCGAGTCAGACCCATGTTTACGGTCCCTAAAGGTTGACTTAAATTATCCCTTGACTTTATTCAGGTACTTAGCCAGGCAGAACATAGTTCTTAAAGGTTATTTGTTGCCACATTAACTTCAATTGGCTGGACTACAGCTTCAGTGACATGTTCTTAGAGGAACCATTAGGCTGGCATCCTTATGCTTCCCCTGGTCAAATGAGAGATCTGCACCTTTATTTCTTTCAGCCTTTGTTAGTCCTGAAACATACTGATGGGAGAATTAGAGTTCTTTCCGTACCGGCCTTTTCCTTACCATTCCTTTATTCTGTCATTGGTGGGGTGATGTGAAGAAAGGGGGTTTGAGAAGTGTTGCAATTCTGTTGGGCAAAAACTAGAGCCAGTTTGATTTTCTGAAGCTAAGCCGAATGCTTACACAGAAGTAAGTTCAACTGTGATCAATGGGATTTACTCCTTAAAAAAAAAGCTTAAGTCATAACCTACAAATTTACATAACCTAAGTTCCATTGAACAAAGTGGGGCATCTGAATCTCTCTCTCTCTCTCATTCTCTCTCTCTCTCTCTCTCTCTCTCTCTCTCTCTCTCTCTCTCTCTAGGTTTAAGCTGTTCCTTTCTGATACCTGCACAAACCTAACTTTCTTTCTTCACAGTTTCTACTAAGTTCAGTGGGATTTACTCCCTAACAAATATTCTTAGGATTGCCAGTGTAGTCATATCCAATTTCTCTTAGACGTTCTCATACAAATTAGCCCACCACTATTAAAATATGCCAAATTTTAGCTCAGCAGAACCCAAAGATGCTAACCCTTCCTGCTCAAGGCTATAAGTTATGAACTGGGTGAGCCACTGAATTTTAGTAACTCTTTCACAGGAGTAAACGAGTGCTTAGAGAAGTAAGGCAAGTCATGAAAATGTATCAACTTTTCAACCCTCTATCAGATTCTTTATGCATCCCTATCCAGAACTCCAGGGCTGGTAGATACCTTCATTATGAGCAATGAGCAAGCTACTGACTTCAACAGTATTGACAGAACTTGCTGAGATGGCAAAGCCTTTTCCAGAATTTCCATTTAAAGCCACATCTGTATGGGTTAATAACTTGGGCTCAGGGACTGTGGGTGAGTATGGCAATATATTAAAACTTGGCAGTGAAATTCTCACCTCAGGCTACAATATATAGAGAAACAGATAAATAAATCAACTGTGAGTAGAAGTGTTTTGGCTCTTTCAAAGCCAAAAGGGGTGATTAAAATAGGAATGACATCTATTTTGTGGTTCTGTGCTAAAGATAGCTCCCTATGCCATCCATAATGAAACAGAAAATGGCTATTACTTCATTATATTTGGCATAATCTGATAATAATCTTCTATTTACAGGAATCATATGGGGTATTAAAGATTTTAAGATCTGTTCTGTTGGCTTATTTTTGTGATTATTTAAATATGAATTCTGAGGAAGTGATCTGTGACCCCCTAGATAACATCTGAGATAACATAGGATCTTGTGGATTCCCAGGTCCTGGAATGGAGACAGTGTTCCTATCACAGGCCTGGAATTGGAGCTCTGCTCCCCAACCCTGCTGGAACCAGGCTGGAACCAACCACACTGGCTGGTTTCCAAAGTCAGGAAAGCATCCTCAGTGGGGCATTAGGGAGCAAGCCATGGAGGAAACTGGGAGGCCGGGATAGGAGGTATGCAGCAGACTCAGCAGCCTCTTCTCCTCTGTCTCTAAGATGCACCAACTAATAAACCCCATCCAGAGAAAATGCAGAACTGAAAAGATTGGGAATCACCTTGGCTTCAAGGTCTCCTGCTTTCTGTCCCATCACTGTGTAATATCAGGTGAGTTCACAAAAGAAGAAGATTGAGGGGAGTTATAATAGCACACTTCAAGTACTTGAAAGATTGTTACAGAGAGGAAGGACAGGATCTCTTCTCAGTCATCTCTGAGTGCAGCACACAGAATAAAGGACTCTAGTTACAAGAAGCCAGATTCCAGCTAGATGTCAAAAAAACCTTCCTGACTCTTAGAGCAGTATGACAGTGGAAGCACTTACCCAGTGAAGTTGTGGGTCTTTTCGTTCTGGAGGCATTGGGAATGGACAGCCATCTGAGAGGGATGGTTTCACTTGCACAGAGCACTGGGTTGAACCTGATGGCCCTCTGGCCCTTCCAGCGCTACAGTTCTGTGACTCTATGGCTGTTCTTAGTTGAAATTACATGAATATTAGAAAAATGTGCCATAGGCTCAGATGACTTTGTATGAATGGTTTTGTACAAAGACATAATGAAAGGCACCTGACAATACACAAAACATAGATGAGATGGATTTTGTACCATCCATGCATCATTAACCACTGTCCCAGTGGAAAGTCACCTGTTTTCCTCTTTCCCCACCTTTTTGGCAGATGATAAAGTGCATCTAAAAGAATGGCTCTTTCGTATGCACTTTCCTGAACCCTGAGGTCATCTTCAGTGGACCTTCTTTAGGTTCCCTCAATGAAGAAGTTAAGCAGCTGTCTACAAGAGGGAGGACTTCTCAATGTTGCTGACCTATTTATGGAAACTCCCTAAAGAGACACACCTGGAACTTACAAAAAATCTTCTTGGCATTTTAGAGAAATATGTACATGTTAGAGCTGTCCTTGTGTAGTGTGTTTTTTCTGATTTTGTACTCTTGTGTTGTGTTTTGTTGTGTTCTTTTAGGACACACTCCTATCAGACTTGCACAGAAGCATGTAAGCAAATGCTGAGGCTTACATGCATCCAGTGCCCAGAATTTGACACAGTGCTGGGAACTCTACATTTTATCCAGAAAGCCATTTCCAGCAGTTTAGATTTAGGGTAAGTTAAGGGGAGGGAAAGAGGCTTGCACACTGATTGGAGTGATCTCATGTACCCCTCTTTGCCCCCTCCCTATCCCCTATCATGTCCCACTTATTTATTTATTTATTTATTTATGGATTTATATCCTGCCTTTTTCCTACAAAGGGCTCAAGGCAGCTTACTTCATTCACCTCCTCCATCTTATCCCCACAACAACAACCCTGTGAGGTAGGTTGAGCTGAGAGTCTGTGACTGGCCCAAAGTCACCCAGTTGGCTCCATGGCTGAGCGGGGACTTGAACCCAGATTGTCTGAGTCCCAGTCCCACGCTCTTAACCACTACACCACACTGGCTCTCAAGACTCCAACTTCTTCAACTCCAGTTGCATCCTTGAGGGGAAGCAACCCATCAATTCTTTCTGCACTGGCTGCAAACAGGATAAGACAGGGCCTCAGTCTTCAGAGTCCAAACACAAGGTCAGAGGTCCTTGTTGCTGCAGAACAACTGAAGAATCCTTCAGATTGCACCTGTAAATGCTCATATTTTTGTTAATTCTTGCAGTCATTTGTACTCTTCCAAGAGAACATTTTTATAGGATAGCTTAAAGATAAAATAAGTTACTTCTTTACAAATAAAACCATAGATAATGATCCCATACATGAGAGAGAAAAATGTTCTACAATTCCTAACATCTGTCCAGTAAGTATGTATAACTTTTGCTGGAAGCTGTAGTATTTTTTTGTAGTCTAAACATGCATAGGATCGCACTTCTAATCAGTGATCTGCTGTTCTATGATGAAGAACTCTTAGGACCTCTTCCTCTTGTTCTTTTAATTCCTGCGTTGTGCAATCTTACAGTTTCCCTTTGTGATACAGAATAATTTCTCACTGTAATCTGCTCTGTTTATTCTTTCAGCAGAAAAATGGGTTAAATATACCTTAACTGAACTAAGCTAAATGAAGTGGATGTGTTAATTCTAGCACATATGACTAGCACATGCTAGACACAAACTTTCCCACCAGGAAGTCCCACTTTCCCCGTCACACACATGCATACACATGCAAGAAATCTGTTGCTCAAAGTAGGACATGATCTCACAGAGTTTCCAGGTCAGATGCCCTTTTCTTTAAAAGATGCCTTTTGTTTTAAGAACTCTGAGTAACCCATATCTCACAGGAGAGAGTCTATGTTGCTCTGCAGAAATTCACACTTCAAGCATCCTTGATTTTAAAAGGGGAGAAATGATATGGCAAACAGCAGAATGTGACCTTTATGCAAGTGGTCAGAGCAGAGGACAAATGGATTATGGCATATGTGAAACACACAAACTGTCATTGGACTAGCTATCTGAAAGATTAGTTTCCCAGCAATTCATCCTGCCAGCTCCGTCTTTTCATTAAATGTACTTCTGTGGTTAGCCCGAGTGATGTAATCTGTCTGAAACCTAGTGACTATTTTCACACTCCCATTGACAAAGCAGGTCAAACCTACTCCCTGGTATTACAAAAGCTGTCAGCAAACTTCAGCTTGTGAAAGCACATGCAGGTCCCTCTATCAATCCCAGGCAGGTAGTGGTGTTTTGGAAAGGCTGAGTCATCAACCTGGGTGAACTATGACAGCAGAAGGAAACACGGCTGGAATAGCCTCAGTCCAATCTGAAAAGGGTTGTGAGGTGGGATTTGGCCAGCAGGACAGCTCTGTGGTGGAGATAGTTTGAAAGGCAACAGCAGATGGATGGAATGGCAGGGGACAAGTTGAACACAGAGACCACCACACCTGCATAAAATACAAAGCGGCAGAGGAACATTCTGAAAGCAGTGGGACAGTGTGACCAGCAAAGATTGCAAGAAAGAACAGAAGGAAACAGTGAAGCCCCACTGATGGTCTGTTGGGCTTGTCATCCCCTTGTGCTCTGAAGGCATAGAGGATGGGTGGGTGGCTCTGTCAACTTTAATTGGTTTGAGGTTCTCATTTTTCCATTGCTAGGTTCAGTCTCTCCCAGTTCAACATCAGATTGCAAGTTCTTTTTCTCTCCTTCATTCACAAATGTGTATGTATGCTCATGCACAGTTTTAAACATACAAATGTTTACATGCAGTTATCCATTGACTGAAGTGCACCTGTTTTGCATTTTTCAAATGCAAGCATTTTTCTGTGTATGCTTCACACAGATACATACATTTTCCATGCATACTTTTTCAAAAAATAAAGTGCTGTCTTCATGTTTTTCACATATACATATGCTTACCAAAACATTTTTCTCTGTGTAAAACATAAAATACTCAGAAACATGCATTCCAGGAAAAAAAATCTGTTCATGTCCTTAGGCCATTTGAAGAGCTGAAAACTGCATATTTCTTGCACATTGCACAGTGCACAATTGCACATTTCTTTAAAAAGTGAAGAGTGAATTGCTCACCCTTTCTGAGGTGCACTTCCCCCAAAGTAGCCTATCTCCAAATCATGCTGGTGCATGGATCTTCACCAAAAGCCTAAAGTGTTCCAGTAGGCTTAAACTGAAGCTATAAAATAGAGCTGTTGAATTTAGGCTATAATCCACAGAACTGCGCCCTTGGTGCCTGTGATCCAGAACCAAGAGGTTTAAGAGCATCCAGTACAGAGAGAAAGGAGCAATGAAGTTGGTGTCTTCCTCTCTGCACCTTCTGCTCTTCATTTCGACTAGATGGTCAGTTTTGAGGGACTTCTGATGGAGAGAGAAAGCCCATCTTCCTCCCTTCCCTACCCCCTCTCTACTCCTTTCACTTCCTCTCTGAGGTCAACCTCAGAGAGACAGCCAATGCAGATCTGCCCCCATAGGTTGCAGGTAGAGCATTAGAATTCTGAATTCTCAGCTCTGAGGTCAGAGTTCTGTCTCTGGGAATCCAAATTGACCAACGCCCCTGCAGACAATGTCTAGGAGTCATAAGATCTCTCTCCAAGTAGATAGTTGATCTTACCAGCTATTAATGCAGAACCCCTTGGTAGGTTTCCAGTGAAGCTTTTCATTTAAGTAAATTATATGAGTGGAAATGAGTGATTTTTAATTGTTCTGCACATTAAGCAAAATGCATACATGCAGAACCAAACGTTGCATCTTCTTGTTTGCAATGAAGCAACAGCTAATGGGTAGCAGGTTGTGAATTATTGGAAAGTATTATTTGAGCTAAAATTGCTTTAGCAGCTTCCAGCAAATGGGTTGTGCAGCCTGATCAATAAGAAAGTACCTTACCTTAAATGTAAGATTACATTATTCATGAACTTCAACATTATTACCTTCATTTTTTATGCAAATGTCCCAGGACATTGAATTTCAGCAAGCCAGTTCTGTCCAGTCCAGGCAAAATAGTTTTCAGATGGCTGTCCAGTTAGGCAAACCCTTTATTATCATCAACCAAAAAGGGATGGATTATGCAAGATTTTGCATTCTCCAGAACTCTACTTCAAGTGATGTTGCTTTTAGAAAAGATGATGGGAAGAACATAAAAATCCAGAGACTATGCCAGATGTTGTGGTCATTCTTGAAAGAAAGACTATCAGCTGAATGAACTGGTCACTGTTAGGTGCTACAAATATCAGATTGCATTGAGCAAACTGGAGCAAACAAGGAATGGCTGTATCTGAAAACCGGAATGCCAACTGTAACCCATGTCTGTCTTTTGCATATCATTATAAACTATAAGGAAAAATATGTTTTGAGCAGAGGTGAGTGCTTTACATTGTCTCCGCCTATGTGGAAGTTGGTATCGGTGATGGAGGTGTGCATTTCCACCTTGGAAAAGACACAGGAACAGCCTCCATTACACAAAAAGACCAGGTGAGCACAGGCAGCACTGCTTATGTAACCTCAGGACCAAAAGGCAAGGTGAACCACTTACTCAGGCAACAGATCGGGAAGGATGACCCTGCAAGCAACTTTGCTGCCCTGTCCCAGCTCACCTGCTGCAGCAGAAGTCACAGAGCTGCCAGCAGGCCTCCTTGGATTAGCTGTCCCCCAGTTCTCACTCTAGAGAGTCTTACAGATTGAGAGACCAGCCAAGCGGACAGGATGCCCAGGCAGGCTGCCTGTCTGCTGTCTCACTTTGGGATGGACTTCAGGGTGAAAAATTGGATAAAGGCTTTCTGAAAGGCAGCCCACCTGCCCACAGATTTTGCATTCCACAGATTCTGAAGAGAAAGCATACCTGCCTGATATCTGAGACATCATAATGAAAGATAAGATGTCCAACCTCTCTAGAGAGCCACCTAGGCCTAAATACCATACTTTGGTGTGTCCTTCAAAGAAAGGTGGTTCTGGAATCTACCTGCACTGCCATTTTAAAGTGCCATACCCCTCCATCTCTTTTAGTCTCCCTCTCTCTCTCTCTCTCTCTCTCTCTCTCTCTCTCTCTCTCTCTCACACACACACACACACACACACACACTCATTGACCACGTAGCTTACTCTATCTGTCTTCAGCTCTGCTTTTTACATGTCATTTGCCTTTTAATCTTCTCAGTGTTGATGCGTTTTGGATGCCATAGAAATTGCTCTGATATGTAATTTGGATTCACTTTAGTTTGTATTTAATAAGCAAAGACGGTCCGGATACTTCAATTGGTGCAAAATAGAGCTGCCAGGCTGCTGACAGGGACTGGGCATTATGTTCACATGACTCCAGTCCTGTGTCAGCTTCACTGGCTTCCCATTGAAGTCCGGGCCCAATTCAAGGTGTTGGTGATGACCTAAAAGCCCTTAACGGCTTGGGTCCTGGTTACCTGAAGGAGCGCTTACATCCATATATGCCCGCCTGCCCCTTGAGATCTGCGGGAGAGGCCCTTCTCCGGGAACCCTCCATGAAGGAAATTAGGAGGTTGAGTACTTGGAGGGCTTTCTCTGTGGTGGCGCCCAATCTATGGAATGCGCTCCCCAGAGAGGTCCGCCTGGCACCGTCGTTATTTGTTTTTTGGTGCCAGGTGAAGACCTTTTTATTCGAATGTTATTTTAATTGTTAATATTAGTTATTCATTTTATTCTTTGGCCAGGGTGACTTAATTTATATTGTTAATTTATATTATTCTATTGAAGTTTATTTATGGTTGTGAGCCGCCCTGAGGCTTCAGTGAATGGGGCAGCATAGAAGTCTCCTAAATAAATAAATAAAATAAAAGATTCAGGCTATCATATATGACCTCCTCAGCATTTGGAGGATCAAGTTTTCCTTTATGCTAGTTTTCAGCATCAAAAGATCAGTCATACATGTACTCAGTTTTTACGTACATAATGTGCATCTTTCCATGTAATTAGATAATATATCTTACTTATCTACTAAGACACAAGCACCATGCTGGGCCCTGACACAGACCAGGATATGGTGAAAAGGAAGCACTAGAAAGGAACCATGGCATTATAACCCAAGCCAACATTCAGGGAACCTATCAGATCAGGTCAAAGCATTAAAAATGGATATTCTAAGTTTTATAGTTTACCACTTTACCATATCAACTAGTATTGGCTTCTCCTGCACACAGAAGAAGGAGACTGGGGAGGGGTTGGTATCTGGAGAGTCATTTTTGGGATGCAACTCCATTCTTATTTAGCTTGTTCATGAAATTGGCAGCTGTGCATCATATTTTACCATTTGTAGTTTGGTTCCCTGACCAACTTTTAGAAACTAAGGCCAAGAATCCTCACCATCTCCACCTCTCTTTTCCACTGGTGTCTAAATAACAACACACTCTGACTGTGATTCCAAGGCAGCACATTTCTCAGAATAACTTCAAATGAAACAAATTATTAGCACTAAAGGGAAGGAGGGCACAGTGTTGAGTTATGAGGACAATATATTCTGATCTTGATGCCATTCTTAGGTGAAGTGGTGTCATGAGAGTGATTCTGCTTCCTGCTAAATTACATACAAGTCAAGATTCTCATTCTCCTCTTATTACTGTTCAGCTGGTAGTTAATTTAAGAAGGAAATTGGGAACACACACAATGTTCCCAGAACTTTTGTTTATCTTCCCCTTCTAGAAATGGGATTTGTTTCACAAGAGTAGGCTTTAAGCATTATAATAGCCTGCTTTATACAGCTCTTTCACCCATGTTTAACACCTCTGAAGTTTTGTCTTTTCATGTAAACTTTCTAGCTTTCTCATCTCTGTCTGGTAATAGCATGAGTCATGGAACCAGGCGGTAGTACTCAGTGGGTTCCTTGGCCCCTTCCAACCCTACTATTCTATTAATCTATTCCTTTATTGATCCAATACCTCACTCTGTTGTATGTCCTAGGAATGTGAGATAGTATTTCACAGTGAACTGACTTACCTTATATTTCCTAGCCTAATAAGTAGATTGAACTGCAGTTACCCTTCAGGCTGTGTATTTCTCTGATTTTTGAAACATGATTCTTAAAGTATGTTCACAAAAATGTATTTTAGGGGCAATGAATATAAATTATGTATATTTTAGGTGGAGTGGCATACAATTTAAATGTAAATTTCCATGTTTGGCCATGAACACCATGAAGAGAAAAGATGGGAATGAATTGAAACATTATGTACTCAATTTGGTAAACTGCTAGTTTAGCCACACTCTAGAATGGATGTTATTGGTATACCTTGCAGTGATGAAGACTGCAATCCCATATGCACTTACCTGTGAGTAAGTCCATGAACTCAAACGTACTTCTGAGTTAGTAAGATTGTAGTTTGGATAAACTTCTTTTTCTTTAAAAGAATTAGCCTTAAAAACTCAAGACCACATATGGAACATTTTACTGTGGGAGCCAAGAGTGTGGAATCTTATCGTTCGTGGCAAACCACTTCAAAGTGAGCTTCAGATACAAATCAGTTTTGCTACGAATACAGCCATTAAACATACTTAATGAGGACATTTTCTTCCCCCACCATACATACACATGCATTAAATTCAGCTAATAGCTTAAATAAGGAATGGAGATCCACAGTCTGCTCCACAGTCTTTGCATAAGTAATGCGCTCGCTCTCTCTCTCTCTCTCTCTCTCTCTTTACACACACACACACACACACACACTAACTTGTTTGCAAGGACATGCACAGTTTGATGTTACTAGGTAACTGTAAATTGCATAGCAGTCTGTTCAGGATGTATGAAACCCTCAGGAAGATGAAGTGGTCAGATCTGCTGCATTTTAAAAAGGTCAGGTGTGGGCACTTTAATATTCCTGTAAAAAGCAGTGGAGGAAGTTGAAATGTATTTTCCTTCTGTTTAATGTGCAGGGAATTGGTCCTTTACCTCCACCAAAGACGGCCTGATTCACTAAGTTAAGAACAGAGCTGAACACCTACAAGCCAAAGGTTTGGTTGCCTTTCTTAAATCAGTGTGCATTCTTTTTTCCCCCGTTTTTGGTGGCGGGGAAGAGTCATTATCCCATCAGCCTATACTGTTCTAGACTTTTAAGTCCTTGTGCTTACCTACTCCCTCCTGCTTCTGCAGCCATTGTGATATTTCTCCCCCAGTTATCAATTTGCATGGGTATTCCCTGGGCTCAGGCCTCTCCTCTTTCCATCTTTAACACAGGCATTTGACCAGCAAGCACACTTAACCTGTCTTCAGCTTTCTGATTCTCAACCCACTGTCAACTTAGAGATGGGCAACTCACTCTATTTTGTAATGAATTTTCAAGGAGATCACCCCCCTCCCACACACACACACACAATTTTGGAGAAATGAACACTTCTTGGAAATACACAAATTGTTCTAATGTATTATGAACCAACAGGCCTCAACCTATGGGCCTCAAACCATGCTTTCTGTTTCTGAGGTGTACCCACGTGCAGTGGAAGGAGTTTATTACATTAAATGCTGCCCCTTTTCCTCCAAAGAACCCAAGGGGACTTACATAATTCTTTTCTTCACAGTTTTATCTGCACAACAACCCTTGAGGTAAGTTAGGCTCAGAATGAGCAAATGGCCCAAAGTAACCTAGCCAGACAGGAACTAACACACAGATCTTCCCAAGTTCCAGTCCAATGCTTTAACCATTACACCATTTTCTCTTCCTCTCTCTCTCTTTCTCTCTCACTAAACATTCCATTAATACATGAATGACTTTGTCTGGTTTAGCTAAGGGGAACCAGAAGGTCTGAAGCAATGGCAATGAGGCAGAACATTCCTCTTGGATGCCTTTGCTTGGAGTCTTAGGTTGGCAAGCAGTTTGTCCATAGAAAGTGTATGCAAAGGTGATCCGCAGGCCACAGAAGAAAAAGGTATCTACAGGCAGAAGCTGAACTTAATGAACATTTCCAGCTGAGGATGCCAAGTGACTCACTTGAATGTGATGTTACTGTGCATGGCACTCAAGTTTGAAACTGGAAGAGTGAGTGATGGCTGTCTCTGAGAGGTCAAAGCCCCACTTGCCTCTAGAGACCAGCTTCTTATGCAATTCTCACTGGCTCACCAATTGTCACAATTATGTCCATATGTTGGATAAATAAGCAGTGAGAAATCAGCTGTCTGGCACAGGCATGCTTGCGTGAAATGTCCCTAGTATTAGACCTGATGCCTCAGATATTTGTTCTTGCTGTTGCACTTGTGGTGGAAAAACAGAATAAAAGGGGGAAATGGGTGGTGGAGGAATAAGATCTGGAGGCAGTTGCTTAAGTTTTCCATATTTGCATTAGAGACTGAAGAAGCCTATGCAAATGGAAAGACTGAATACATTAAGCAAGTCTTTCCCTTCATAGCCTAGTTTTATACTCTGGAACTTGTTCCACCAGTGAATTTTTGTCCTTAAGTCCCTCTGGGGATGTTAGACCAGCGGTCTGTGTCACTCCACCTTCTTGTGGGAACATCTGTCATTGGCAGCAGCTGCTTGCTGGCTTCTTAAACACTTTGTGCCAGTCCAGGAGGATTATGAAGAAACATGAGTTGCTGGATGGTGGAGTAGTGAAATACCAAGGTCTAAACAGGGCCTTGTAAATAATGACTAAAGTAATCAAATATTAAAGAATAACTTTTTAACAGCCATACAGGGTTTTGTGGCCTCAGACATTAGGAAAACTTTTTATGCCTTGTGAAAACTGTGCGTTGTACTCTGTACTTCCCTGAGCCGTGAGAAGCTTGAGTGTAGCTTTCAAGAGACTATTTCCCCCACCCCCAGCTTTGGAAGAAAAAGTAGTGCAGCTTAGGACACAGTCCCAGGGCTTGCCGAAATCGGGACTCTATAGGATCCTTTGGAGAGCCATCTTCAAGATCTCAGAGGTAGGACATTAAAGGGCAAACCTCTACCCCTTTCTCAGCTGATGTGGAAGAAACTACCCAGCTGCCACCTTCCCCAGGTTGCAGCTGGCCTTGGAGGAAACACTGCTGGTCACAGGGTAGGTGAGAGGTTGCCACCATAGACTTGTGCTGCTTCCAGCTGGCACCCCAGTCTCCTTCCCTCTGCTTCCAGGTGCTAAATCCAGGTGGTCGAAGATATGTGCCTAGAGAAAATGTAGGGTGCAAGGTTGGAAGTGACAGAGATTCTGCTGTTAGATTAGACAAGTTTAGAAGCTTATGTCCATCTGCCATGGAGTCAATGCCCTTACGGTGTTTGTATTATTTATTTATTTATAGCATTTTTATGCCGCCCCCATCTCAGAAAGCCTTGGGGCGGCTTACAAAGAAGATAAACAACACAGAATAACATTAAAAATTTGGAGCATCTTGGCAATAGTTTAAAACCAATAAATAAAAACAACAATTAACAATTAAAATTTCATTTAAATAAAAAGGTCTTGGCCTGGTGCCGAAAAACAAATAATGACAGCGCCAGGCAAACCTCTCTGGGGAGCACATTCCATAGGTGGGGTGCCACCGCAGAGAAGGCCCTCCTCCGGGTACTTACCCTTCTAATATCCTTCACAGAGGGCTTCCGGAGAAGGGCCTCCTCCGCCGATCTCAAGGGGTGGGAGGGCATATATGGATGCATGCGCTCCTTTAGATAACCAGGTCCCAAGTCGTTGAGGGCTTTATAGGTGATAACCAACACCTTGAATTGGGCCCGAACTTCAATGGGGAGCCAGTGAAGCTGACGGAGAACTGGGGTTATATGAGAACAATGCCCAGTCCCTGTTAGCAACCTGGCAGCAATATTTTGCACCAATTGAAGTATCCGGACCGTCTTCAAGGGCAGCCCCATGTAGAGCGTGTTACAGAAGTCCAATCGGGAAGTTACCAATACATGTGTCACAGTCGCCAGGCAGTCATTCTCAAGGTAGGGACGCAGCTGATGGATCAGCCGAAGCTGAAGGAAGGCGCTCCTTGCCACCACCGTCACCTGAGCTTCTAGTGACAGCTCTGGGTCGAGGAAAACTCCCAAGCTGCAAACCCTGTCCCTAAGAGGGAGTGCAACCCCATTCAGGACAAGATCCAGGTCCTCCATCCCGAAGCCCAATCCACCTACCAACAGGACCTCCATCATGTCTGGATTGAGCCTCAGTTTACTGGCCCTCATCCAGCCCATTACCTCAGCCAGGCACAGGCTCAGTACTGCCACTGCCTCACCTGGATTAGTTGAGAATGAGAGGTAGAGCTGGGTATCATCAGCGTACTGATGATTCCACAGCCCACACCTCCTAATGACCTCTCCCAGTGGTTTCATGTAGATGTTGAATAGCATGGGGGACAAAATGGACCCTTGCGGAACTCCATGGCATAGCTGCCATGGCACAGAGCCATAGTCCCCCAGCACCACCTTCTGGAATCAGCCATTGAGATAGGAGCGGAACCACTGCAAAGCAGTGCCTCCAATTCCCAATCCTGCAAGCCTATCCAGAAGGATACCATGGTCGATGGTATCAAAAGCCACTGAGAGGTCCAGGAGAACCAACAGGGACGTACTCCCCCTGTCCTTCTCCCTGCACAGGTCATCATACAGCACGACCAAGGCAGAATCAGTACCGTACCTGGGTCCGAAGCTGGACTGAAATGGGTCCAGATAATCAGTTTCCTCCAAGAGTGCTTGGAGTTGTCCCACCACCACCCGCTCCAACACCTTGCCCAAGAACGGGATGTTGGCCACCGGTCTATAATTGGCGGCCACCTTTGGATCCAGGGGTGCCTTCTTTAGGACTGGCCAGACTACCACCTCCTTTAAAGGGGCAGGTACCCGGCCCTCCCTTAGAAAGGCGTTGACAACCTCCAGGATCCAGGTCCCAATCCCATCCTTGGCTTTCTTGAGTAGCCAAGATGGGCAAGGGTCCAGTAAGCAGGTGGTAGGACATACTTGTCCAAGCACCTTGTCCACATCATCAGGCCACAACAACTGAAACTAATCCATCAATTGTGGACCAGATGGCAACAGTGGCACTTCCCCAGTAGAATCTTATTCACTAGTAGAGTTCAGCTCGTGACAAATCTGAGCGATTTTCTCCCTGAAATGCTTGGCGAAGTCATCACAGCGGGCCTTTGAGGGTGGCACGTGATCTTTCTTTGGGCCCGGCTGTACCAGCCCTTGTACCACCCGAAAGAGCTCCGCCGGACAGCATTGTGAGGAGGCAATGGAAGTGGAGAAGAATTTCTTCTTCGCTGCCCTCACCGCCACAGCATAGGCCCGATAATGGGCTCTTAAGTGTGTTTGGTCAGATTCATCCCGTGATTTCCTCCACCTACGCTCTAGATGTCTCCCAACCCGCTTCATTGCCCGTAGTTCAGGTGTGTACCAAGGGGATGAACAGGCTCTTATTCTATTTGTTTTCAGCTTGAAGAGGTATTCCATAGCTCCAAAGACAAGCACAGAGCAAACAATAATAGACTCAGAACCCTACACCGTTCCAGTTCTAGCCCATCATTCCAAATTGCATAGCTTTGACCTTTTGTGCCAATTCCTAACTATCTTGGAGTAGCCATTATCCTGTGATAAAGGACCAGAATATTTCAGAAAGGTGCTCCTATCCTCAGTTATGGGAATGGACCATATGGATGGGACTACTGTGTACATTGATTAGCGAGAGCTTTCCAGGCCAAGCCATGGTGGTTCTGACAAGTGCTTCCTTTGGGTGTCTCTTGGTCTAAATATCAAATTGAGCAAGACAGTTTTGATTAGCTATCAGTTGACACTCAATCTTTGTAGCCAATTGAGATGTAGAAAACTTAATTACAATTTGTTTTCAACTAGAATTTAGCCCCAGAAGGCATAAGCCCTTGTACATTTCTGAGCATCTTATGTCATCTGCAGAACAGAATGATGTATGTGGATAAAAGTGTACATTTTGAAAATGTGCACAGACACAATCGGAGAAATTATGTACATTTCAGAAATGTTCCTTATGGGAAAGTCAGAAAACTTAATGAGATCTGTTTTTGCTGATTCACATACTCCTTGTGATCGATACTTGTCTTATCTGTGGGTAAGTTTTAAGCATTGTTGTGTAGCTCTAATTCTGGAATTTGAAGACAACCCCTTTCAGAGTCATAAGCTAGAAAAACTGGTCACTGGAAACACAAAGTACCTATGCCTACTGGAATGGTAGAAGCTCTTTGTTTAATATATGTTGATAGAGTAGTTCTTTTTTTCCTCCCTATTCATCCACATATTGGTGTAACTGGTTTCCCCTCTATGTAATTTACACATAGGTAGACCTACAGTCTAGTCCTGTCTTGTAAAAATACCAAATTTCAGTCACCTGCTTTATAATTTCTATGAATCAAAACAA
The DNA here is from genome assembly GCF_004798865.1 of Varanus komodoensis. Lineage (NCBI taxonomy): Eukaryota > Metazoa > Chordata > Lepidosauria > Squamata > Varanidae > Varanus > Varanus komodoensis. Next base: position 11,631,002 of record NW_025335727.1, on the reverse strand, counting down.
GCCTGGGATGCAAAATGTTCCCATATTTCCATAAGCAGAGTTTTGTGGGATATTTTACACTCCAGAAAAAAGTGCCAAATGAAAGAACAAAATAGATGTTTTTAAAGGTTAAGCACATGTCATCTTAGTTTCTTTTGAAAAACAAGAGTCTGAATGAAAACCCCAGTGAAAACCTCCAGTGAACCAGATAAAATCCATTAAGGAAAAGCTTTATTATGCTGGTTTAAAGTTTGTAGACCTAGCTATTGATATGCACAGTCAAAATCAATAGACTAAACACTGTTATGCAGATTTTATTTTTATGCATCGCTGCAGGAAATATTAAGTTTTAAATTACTTATACTAACTGAAACCTGAAAGCCATTCTTATATTGATTCAAACCTCTTCAAGGCAACAAATAGCTAACCAAATCCCTTTTTAAATACAGCAGTTGCCTTGCCTATGGAACTTCAGCCTGGGGGCAACAATGACCCCTTTTGTGTACATTAGGGTCTCCCCCCACTTCTTCAGGAGGTGGAAACACAACTCAAGACAAAGTGGTAAAAGCTAGCAGAAACACAACCCTGTATAAGCCTAATGTACATCAATAGGCACTGAAACCCATTCAGTTGCTTAATCTTGGCTACCATTACTTCTGTCCTGGAAAGCCTACTGTCTTCAAACAAGGAGAAATAATCATGCTGGCATTCCATCTGCCACAGGGAAAGGGAATTTCACAGGAATTTCACACAATTTCACACCATTTCACATTATGTACTCAGCACCATAGGAGCAAGTTTGGTTCTCTGGTTTATGAACTCTTCTCATACCAGTTTGCTTAAGTCTTCCTGGCTGTTTTCTGCTATTTTTCTCTGGCTCCTTATTTCAACCTTCTATTAACCATTTGAACTTAGTAAGGTGTAACAATAATTTTAAAAATCTGCTTTCCACTAACTTTCATTGGTGCTCCAATTTGGATGCTCAAAGCAAGTGCTTCACCTTCCTTTATGGTAAGTCAGTCCTTCATAAAGAGTTTTAAACAGTGCACAGATTGAGTAGCAGACGTATGTAGGGTTACAGTGTAAGAGAGTATGAGAAGAGCCAGAATATAGAGAGGAAGGGAGACATTAGCAGAATTCTCTTACATTAACACTTGGCTGGGTAATTTTTTAGGATCCCACCCAGTAAAATCATATGGTAAGTGGCAACTATGTTTTTACTTTGAAATTATTTTGATCTGATGTTTGAAGCATCAGTGATTTTTTTACACTCTCTCACACTGCCTATAATCTAAAAATATTGCACTTCTCAATCCTAACTATCCACCAAGATTTGGCAGCTAACTGAATGTGTCAGTGGGGCAGGCAGCTCAGGCATGCACATGGGACAGTCAGAACACTGTGGCAGAAAACTACAATTTTTCTCCATCCATGTTGACATTTAAGTATGACCATTTTAAGCTGAGTGGATTCTGAGATTTTCAGATATGATACAGTGCTTCATAACCCTGGGTGTACCTCATCCTTTTCTTCCTTTCCCCCCACCTCTTCTCCCCTGTGACTCATTATGGTGCCTCTGAGCAAATACAATTTTGCTTTCTGGAACTTTGCAAAGTAACTGAACATGCCTCTTGCAGAACACATGTTGCAGGGTTTCAGAGCATACAACAAGTCAATGGCAGTATATTTCTTTTCTTGCTTCCTACTTCCACAAGAACAAATGAAAATCTCAAGAACAGGACAACATAGTTTAGGAAATGACACTTATAAAGAGCAAAATTCATGCATTTTTGACAGAAAAATTCTGATACCCAACATTTACCATTGTAGGATATTTTTTCCTCTTTGAACATGCCTAGGAATGTGCCTTAATTGTAGCAACTGAAGTGTATCATATATTATGCAGTGGCTTAGTGCCTTATCCTGTCTTGTCAGTTATATATTTGATACATCAGGATCAGTTTTAGGTCTGAAACAAATGGCAAAAAACAAACAAAATTCTTCTTTGTCATTTTAATATGTTTGTCTGAATATTTTCTTGTACTAATTTCCATGATTATTTGACTTTCAGCCTCAACATTTGGCACAAAGTTTTTGCAAAGCTTTTGTAAAAGTTGACATTTCAATATATCTGGCAGTTGACAAAATGTGACATGCACCAATCAATATTTGACAATATCTGACAGCTGGTCTGTAACAACTGTCAATATCTGATGGTATTGGACACCTGATGAGATCCTGCCAGTATTTGATAGGTGACTTGCAACAGAAATGAGTAAATTTGCCATTAACATCCTTTAACCAGAGCTGTATAGTGGCAGTTGTAAACATTTCTGAACACTTATATTGTCACCAAAGCATTCCTAAACACTGCCATTACTGAAGCAATGACTAAGGAGACTTCTTTCAATCCCTTTCAGTTCTCACACCTGATAGCTATAGTGTTTGAAAACAGATTCTTTTGTATTTCATTTGAATTTGGAAAACCATTATTTGAGGGCTTATCTATGTATCCTATACTTTAATATGATGTTTAATCTCTGCAGAAACATAACCTTCAACACACTGCTTTTAGGCATGACTCAAGACCTATGCAAGCATGCAACTGTCATAGAAAAAGGTTCATGCAAGCCCCACTTCCAACATCAAGACTTTTGCATATTTTATGCTAAGCTTTGAAGAGGTTGTACAAACAAGTTTAGCTCAAAACACTTACAAAGATTCCTGGTATCAGGAAGCTGCCTTATCAGGATCTCTGAGTATGGGGAAGCTGGATGCAGTAACACAGCCTTTGCAGGCCTTCATGTCCAATGCACGGAGAATGCCAAATGAACTGGGCACACAGGGATGTTGTAGTCAGGACCCTCACCTCTGCCATACTTTTGACCTTCATATGTGTGGGATGGTTGCCTTCTGAGGGTTCAGAGTCTGGGTGAAAAGGGAGACCTTCATTCTACGTGCAGTGGAAATAATTTAGGAGCACTGCCACGGGCTGGACCAAAAGTTTCCAGATAAGACTGTTTGACCAGAATGTGCAGCAATTGCACAAAGGGAAAGGACATGGAAATCCTTACCTGCTTTTGTTTTATACGTCCACCTGAGTTGAGCTGTTGTCAGCAAAAGGACTTATCATGGTGGCAGACAGAGAACTAAATTTGCTCTAGGGTGGTGTTAGGAACTGGCCCACTGTTTCGCTTCTTGGAGCCTCAAGCCTCAAGTGCCCGTAACAGATGGTGTCCCAAGCCACATGCCTGGATATCCCTTCTCTTGGTCCATGCAGCATGCATAGCAGTCCCTTGCAGTCAGTGGCCCTGTGTTAGTTGTGTACTTGCATTGTCTGAACTAATAGTCCTCACACCTCTGCCACCTTATTATGGAACCTGCAAATAACTTCAGGTGTTCCACTTCTATTCAGCAGAGATCACCAGTGAAAGTGAGTAGGGAACCAGAAAATTGCCAGGTGAGCCACTATTGGTCTCCAGTGTTAATGGAAGAATACACATTTCCCAGCAACACAACCTGATGTTTTCTCTACAGATTTATACACATCTCTACCTTGTACACTAATTCCAAATGTCCAAGCGCAGGAACAACTGCCTGTGAGTCTTTTGAGGCTGCAGCATTCATGCACAGTTCCTCTTCCCAGTCACTACCTCCCTGAACTTTACCAACTTTTTAGTTTTCATGGATGTGGGGAGCTGAGCTAGATCCACGGGCAATTTGAAAGAAAAAAAAAAACTCACCACCTCATAGACAAATGGAAGTATGTGTGTGTTTCCATACACAATTATGACACTTTCACTGAACATTTTCTTCGTTTGGTAACCAGTTAGTGCTTTTCCCTGGGTGATCTGGAGTGTCAGAGATTGCTTGAGCTTCAGCCAGAGTGAATCCAACTAGTAGCATGTCCCTTTACTAGATAGTCAGTAATGGACTCTAACAGACTGCAGTGTAAGACAGGGTTAGAGTAGAAAGCCTATGGCTTGATGTGGGTTCCAGTAGAAAGTCTATGGTCAGTGGTCTAACTCAATATATGCCAACTCTTTATATTCTTAATCTTCCTGAACCTTTAAAACATTAAAAGATATTGAACCACAGGAAAACTAGGTGCCTTTAATTATAGATGTTTGCCCAATTCCATACATCACTGTTCATGGACTAACAACCTCTTTAAAACTCTCCACAATAACTGGCTCTCAACCTCATCTGAAGTGATGAAAAAATATATTTAGCTTTTCTTAAGTATTATTTCTCAGAAGTCAGGGAATTTCTGGGTGCTATGACATAATGTGGTATGATTAAATGGCCTTAAAACATTTCTTGATAGGGTGACTTTAAAGTTACCATTGAAGTATTGTTCTGTTAATGGCCTATGCTTGAAAATTAATTGAGTTCTAGATGGTACATGAGTTTCTTAGAAATCTAATGTCTGTGAATATCTGCTGCAATTTTGATGTCTGCATGCATAACACTTGCAAATTTAACTCAGTCCAGCTCACTGAAAGAGGATGCGGTGCTTTCCATATTGGAAAGGCAAATTTCCATGTTATATGGAGACATTCAATGAGGACGAGGGAGTAAAATTTGTTGAAAAATTTGCCTTGATGTTAAATTCTTTCTCTCCTATTATTAGAGATGAGGGAGAAATTCAAACACCTGGTATTTTAATGAGAACTTACCTAATTTCACACGTTCAAATGGCTATGTGAATCAATCTTAGTTTATCCTCTGAAATGTGTACTTTTCCAAATATTTCATTGGGGTTCTAAAATGAAAATAATGTATATAAAATATGAATAATTGGAAAAATTGGAAAAATGAATGTATTAGGAATTATTTATAGAATATGCTTGTGAGTCCTAAGTCAACCGCTGAGCTTTATGGACAAGAGGGAACTAGAACCCTGATATCCCAGATCCCCAATTCAAAACTCTAACCACCTGACCACACTGGTTTTCTTGAGTCAGATTTTCCTGAACAATGGGACTCAGGGATATACATTCTACCATTTCTATTCTGTTCCTAATGACGCCTAGCGTAGAGTCTTCCTTCTTCACAGCAGCTGAACACTGGAATGGCATTTTCATAGAATTATACCCCAAGGTCCCTTTTTTGTTTAGTCACTGCTAGCTCAGATCCTATCAGTGTGTACTCAAAACTGAGATCTTTGCCCCAACATGCATTACTCTATACTTGCTTGCATTGAACTCCATTGACCATTTTAATGCCCATTCTCCCAGCTTGGAGACATCCCTTTGGAGCAACTTACAGTCTCTTTTGGTTTTAATCATCCCCCATCCCCATAAAATAACCCTTAAAATGTTTGGCACCATCAGCAAACTTAACCACTTCATCGCTTATACCTAATTCCAGATCATCTATGAATAGGCTGAAAAAGCATTGGTTCTAATACAGAACCCTGTGGGATTCTGTTGGTGACATCTCTCCACTGGGATAGGTTGCCATTTATTCCCACCCTGTTTTTGTTCTTTAGTGATCCATAAGAGGACCCCATCCTTTTAATCTGTGAGGCCAAGTAAACAATGTCTACTGGATCACCCCAGTCTACCTGCTTACTGACACTCTCAAAGAACTCTGAAAGGTTAGTGATCCAAGACTTCCCTTTGTGGAAACCATGCTGATTTATCTTGAACAGATCTTGTCCTTTTCTGTGTTTACTATCTTTAATAATGCTTTCAAACAGTTTACCCAGAACAGGTGTTAAGCAACTGGCTTGTAATTTCCTGGATCCCTGGGATCCCTTTTAAAAAATTGGTGTTACGTTGGTGTTACATTGGTGTACCTTCTCCAGTCCTCTGGTACAAGGGCTAATTTTAGGGACATGCTAACTATTTTGGTAAGGGATAAACACGATCACATTCTCTGTCCAGAACTTCCTATGAACATGAGAATGTGTGGTTTGATAAGTAGAAGCAGCCAGCTCATGTGTTCTCATGCCCACTCCATGGCTAGATTTATGAATGCCCGAAAAGTGCCTGCAATATGCTTTTGGTGTATCGAATGTAACTTCTAAGAAGGTATGAGCCCATATAGCAGGGTGTCTTTGGAATGCATAACTTTCATTTTATGCTTACATCTGTGAGTCATTACATTTCATGTTAATTTCCAAGGTCATAAGCTTTCTGCAGTGCAATTTAAGCTTCCTTTACTAATGTAAAATGACACTGTTTCAATATGTACTCTGCTTCCATTTTTCATAGTTTTCATTAACTCCTCTCAGGGAAAAGAATGTCTTGCAAGAATCCACTTGCATCCTCTAATTATAGAACTACAGGGGGAAAAGTTTTACTGTTGAGCAGGAATGGCACACAGGGCAGGCAACGCTTGGGATCCCTTGAAGTGGGCTTTTTGCATTCTTGTTAAATTAAGGCCAGGGGTGTTAAACCCTTTCAGCTCAAGGGCCAAATTCACTCTCAGAGAAATGCTTAGGAGCTACTTGGTGGCTAGTTTACAGGGTGAGTCATATGAGGACAGGCTGAGGGGTCTTTTCACCCTTGAGGGGAGGAGACTCAGGGGGACCTGTTGGTGACATACAGGTGCATGGGGGGTGCTGTGCAGAGGTGGTTTATGACCTTTTTCTCATGCAGTGGAGAACCGTATGTGTTCCAATGGAGCAAAGCTTAGAGAATCAAGATTTAGGGTGGATGCCAGGAAGTACTTCCTGATGGTTAGGACTGCTAGGGTATGGAATGGGCTTACACAGGGGGTGGTTGAAGCCCCATCATTGAGGGTGTTCAAGGGCAGGCTGGACATGCACATGGTAGGCATGTCATGAGTGAAGCTGGTTGGAGCTGGAGGTCAGAGTAGATGGCTCAGGAGGCCCCTTCTGAGTCACTCTGTTTCTATGTTACTTTCCAGTGCTGGATATATTTGAAGGCAAAAATGGACAAGGCCAAAATCCCCAGAATATGATATTGTTTTAGGTTGAACCCTTACTGGTACTTAAATAGGCCTTAAAAGAAGCATTTCACCCCTATCAAAATAGAAGAAAATGGGAGCTAGGAGAAAGAAGGTAGAAATCATTGGGGAAGTTAAAGGTGATATTAGAAATCCTGATTTAAATAATATACTAATTGATTAAAGTGTTTTTTATTGAGAGCTTTGGCTATCAGGTAGTATAGAAATGAAAATAATAATACAGATATATTTTTAGCCTGTTTGTAGTGAAACATGATCAAGGTTCATGCCCCTTGTGGTGTACACCCCAAAGACCTACCTCAAGATCTCCTTTATGGACATCTCTGAAGTCTATTCAGAATGGAGTCAGCATATTTGCAAACTTTCCTAAAGAATTCTCAGGAAAAGTACCTGTGACAGTTCTCTCTCAACCTCTGATGGTGGTTCGGCATTTAATCATCCTATGAATTGCAGTTTGGTTTCATTTTCCCTGCAGACTCACACCAGTGTAAGCTATTACAGAGTCCAGCTGGAAATCTGGCCAACTTCAGTCACCCAAGAATAAGAGAGGGGCTTAGAACTGAATGTGGAACACAAACCAAAGAAAAGACTAGCTAGAAACAGTTTAGAGAACTGATTGTCCCATGCAGAGTGGGACTCTCCAAACAAGTCTGCTTGCAGGGCTAGTTCTGGAGACAGGATTACTTAACAGTAATTAATGACCTCTCCAGTGAAAGTCAAATATTAAAATTAAAAGCAACTGCTGTGCTTGCATATCAAGGGATAGGGTGATTGCTGTCCTGACAAGACATCTGCAGAATCTTGTATCCTATGACCTGTCAGAGATAATAATTTGGACAGAATTTACTTGTTTGAGTCAAATACCTGAAAAGTCCCAATAGGTAAAGCATGCTAATAACTATTACTTCTCTAAGCAAACAGGGCAAGAGGAAGGAAGAAATAGATGGTAAGGATGAGGTCTGTGCTACAAGGATTCTTAGCTGAAAATAGAAGTCCAAATGTCATTACTTACCAGGAAATATGTGATATAATCACAGAGTTGTGAGGTACTTGATGTTATCGAACTCTGTAAGACCAGTGGCAGCTCCTTTCTTTAGGTGCCAGGGCAGCAAACTGCCAAACCACTGAATTGCCAAACTACCCTCCTTTATGGAAAATTAATAAAACCCTATTTCATTTCTATACCACTTGTAGCCAAAGCTCTCTGAGAAGTTTACTGGGCAAGTTTAATAATAATCATAATGCTCATAATCATCCCTTTGCCGACAGACTTCCATTTTCAAAGTACAGCTAGTCTCTCGTGTCTTTGGTAGCTGCTACTGTGGCACACGCTGTGTTCCGAAAAGAGCCTTTCTCAGTGCTGCAGCTTCATTTTACAAATCGCACATGTGTGGAGACTCAAACAGCTTCACAAAGTTGCCTGGTTGCAGCGTGAGGCTGCTGCTTCATGGCAGTGACAAAAATGAAGTTAGCTACCTGATGCATGCAAAGGCCTCTCCTCTGCAAGGGAGGCTATCTTTTGTGTGACACTGTGGTCCCTCCCTCAGGAGAGCATTCCTGGCCGGGACTTTGGCTGGGCCAAGTCAGTCGATCAATAAGCCAGAAAAGAGGTGACCAGGAAGAGAGAAGCCAGTGGGACCAGGTGTGTGTAGGCAGGGCCATGCTTGCTTGCTAGCTGGCTACCTCAGCATTTCTTTTCGGGAACAAGGCCAGAGCAGCACATTCCCTGAATGTCATTTTTTAAATATAGGATTGGGGAAGGTAGACAAGTATATAACTGATTATCAGTGTGCACTGTTGATTCCCTGTTGTGTGTGTGTGTGTGTGTGTGTGTTGTGCATATTAGGAAAAGAGAAGGAAGCTCACTACAGATGTCCACAAACATGTGCAGGTTGCCTGCTCATGATGTTCTGTAAAGTTGCAGCCCTTTCTGAATGTGGGACCAATGGAGGGCATTCCTGTGGCTATGCCCATCCCCTCTCCTATGCATGTACCGCCTTAACGTTCAGGCGTCTCTGGATTCTGTAGCTGGTTCTTGGTGATCTGCCTCCTCTGACCCCTCACCTTGCATGACCCTTGCCCCACTCCTTGAGGCCCTTTGCCTGTGCTGACCTGTCCTTCACCTGCTCCTCCCAATCAGATCAGCCACCAGCCTTCCCCTCAAAGGACCCTGAAGTCAGTGCCACCTCTGTGAGTACAGATCAACATGAGCTGCAAACCATACTTTCAAAGTTACAGGCAAGCACCTGAAATTTTACAAAAATCATTGTTCTGTCCTTTCTCATTGGATTAAGTCATCTCTGCTTCTCTAGTTACTTTTGGGTCTGTGCTATTTTGGCATGTGTGACATTTGTGTCTCACAAAAGAAAAGAAGAAAAAGAAACTCAGTTTCAGATAGATAAAATGTGGCAGAAAGGCAGAAAAAGTGGGGTGGGGAGATGAATAGAAAAGGCAGCAAAAAGCATCTCTTCAATATTTCATTATACTGAGAGTAAATTCAAGTTTCTCATATGCAGGAGCATTTTTTTCCTTCTCAAGACAATGCATAATTGTTCTTTAAAGACAAAGGACATAGCATTCCTGGAGCAGTTGCATATACACTAATAACAATCTGATAAGGAAGCAGTGCATGAAAATGTGCTTAGAGCCTTTGTGACATATAGTTCAGTGGTTCCATGCAAATCATGCTCTCAGATTCATCAACATGATTGTGCAGGGCAAATTGAGAAGCCAGCTGGGATCTTTGCCCTATTAACTACTTATTGACAATCTGGAATTATACTCTGAATTCATCCCTCATCTATGTTACCATGCAATAGTTCCAAATGTGGACCTGAAAATAGTTTTATGAGTAGAGAAAGTACTCCCATTTTGGTCTCATGAACCAGCTGTAATAAAAAGCAGCAGAGGTATTGGAGTCAGAAGAAAGGGAAAACATGGACCACTGGTTAGACTGAGCCACGAGCCAGGAAAGGCTGCAAAGCTTAATCCTGAACAATAATACTGTGTAGGGAGTCCTTTGGAAAAGAACAAATGGTCAGCCTATGGTCTTGACTACATCAGTGTTCCAACCTGTAGTTCTTCTGGTGGAGTATCTATACCTACAGCGGTAAGTTTCCAGTTCTATCCTGGTCAGATCTTAAGCCCCTGAGACTCAATGGCCCCTGCTCTCTCCTTTAGGTACCTTATTTATCTGGAAAAAACAATCAAGGAAGTACGAATGCTACAATCTTCAGATGAATTATCTAGATGCATCAACACATTCTGTTTCGACTCTTTACATTTGCCTTGTCCTGGCATTATTAGGTAGGAAGGGAGCCTGCCAATAAGACCAGGTACTTTAATCCTGGCCTGAACTCCAGATCATTTTAATGCAATGTGCTGCCATTAAAAGAAAAAAAAAAATGCAAAGGGTTTGGAAGCAAAGGCATGAGGATTTCTTGACAGAAGCCACTGGGAAATATTCAGCATGGAGCATTAATATTTAAAATATACAAATTCAGTAACTAGCCACTTGCAGGGAATATTGCCCCCTACCTCATGGACCCATAAACCAATTTTGGGGACATGTGAATATTACCATTTCCAACAATCTATAACACTATCCAGTCTTTGCTCTGTCTTTTCACAAGTCCTTGGCTTTTTTAAATCTCTAAATAATTGAAATCTGACTGCTACGTTCAAACTGTGTCATTCATGAAAATGTCAGGAACTGCCACTCTTGATGTCTAAAATCCATTAGAAAGGCCTTCTAAACATTCTGACATGGCATTATGAAAGTAAGACATGACCTTTTAGTTGCACCTCCTCGCTTTCTTCACTTAAGGGACAACAAACCTAGCAAATTTCACAACTAAAATAATCAGCTATTTACAGAAAGGATAGACTTCTTACAGAGTGAAAGAAACTGCAGAATCAAAGTGCAAGGTTTACTTAGAGGAGGAATATTTTGATCCTGTTGTTCTATCCTGTCTTTCCTCATGTATTGGACTATCCAGTCTTCTAGAATATGGCACATTTGAAAATCCTGAATAAAATTTACAATAGATGCAAGTACACATTTTTCCTATTTTTGTTTATCTGTGATAGTCATTTATGGCACATAAATGGTCAAAGACAGGAGAAAAAATTTGGTGAGTGATTGGAGACTGAACTACCCTTCAGTGATTCCATAGGTCAGATAACCTCTTACAGCATAGCTGCAAGCCCAATATCCTTTCTAACAATTATCTGTTTATACCAGTATTTTCATGCCAATGCTAAGAAAATCCTCTAGTAACTAACCCAGCAGGAAGACTCACTTTTAACTGTATTACTTCTGCTGAGATTGTCACTCACATTTCCGCAAAATTACTTCTTGCGAAACTGCAGAAATATTTCTTTAGCACAACTTTTCTGGCACAAAATAGTTGAAGGTTAGGAGTTAAGAGGTTCTGCTCAGCTGAACTTCCTAACCGTTCTTTTGCTATGTAGAATTACTAGCAACTGGCTAAGTTTTTGCCTTTCAGTTTTAGCAGGCACAGACAAGGAATTAAGCCCCTAACCTCAAAGCCAAGCTATATACAATGTTATTAGAAAGTTATATTACCTATGAACTCCCACATTCATTTTTTAAAAACAACAAATTATTTTCTGCTTATGAGGAAAGACGCGCATTGTGATAAGTTTGGGTTGTGTGTGTATGCATGAGTAAGTTAAGGTCATATGGAATCCTCACCTGTCCCTTCTGAAGAATATTTAAAATGCAAGTGGGGAAAGCATTCAGTGATGACTGGTTATTTGTTGCTAGTTGGTTGTCGCATGACCCCGTGTGCTGCCAAGTTTGCAGGTCAAGACTTTTGGAGCAGTGGACTCTGGCTTTTCACATTGTTTAACATGTAGGAAAAATGTTTATCCAATGAAAATTGCTACTTGGCATTACATGGAAATGCACACTGTAATTTAGAGAAGCACTGTAGTTGCATAAACTTCCACCATAAAGTATTAGGAACATTACAGTAATTATAGTCATTACAAACTGGCTTGATTTTCACCAGTAGTACTTATTTGCAGTTTAATTATGTGCTTTTGGGACTTAGAATGTTTATGCAAAATTCAAGCAACACATATCATCTAGCCTTATAGTTTTGCAGAGCAAAACAGTTCAGTTAGTTTTGTTCAGGTGCCATGCTGCAAGGCTGGAGAGAGAGAGAGAGAGAGAGAGAGAGAGAGAGAGAGAGAGAGAGAGAGAGACAGAGAGAGAATATATATATATATATAGTTTTTCCTTTTAAAATATTGTTAAAAATAGTTTTGCTAAGATCCACTGTCACAGATTTTTAGTTACTGCCCCATGGACACTGGGATGACTTCACTGCCATATCCCAAAGATTATAAGAAACTTGGTAAAACTGGGAGCTAAGATTGCAGTTGAAAATTAATATATTCAGTTGAATTTTTAGTTGTTCAAGCAAGACAGGAAGTTGAATTTTTGCTCTTTCTCCATGTGCAACTACCAGATTTTCAAGTATCCACCAAGCTTGAAATCCAGATTTTCTGGCTGTTGGTTGTCAAAGATCAGAAAGTTAGAAGCAAACTCATCATTTCCAGAAGGATAGGTGTTTTAGGGATAGGAAAAACAGGAAAGTTCAAGTTTCTTCAAATTCTGCAAACCCGCAAATATCACTTTAAACCCTGGTTTGTCTCACTCTATCATCACCACCACCACAACCATCAGTTTTTTCTCAGTTCATTCAAAAGGGAAAAATAAATAAGTCGATCAGGAAGTACTCATTTTTGTGCACGTTTTTGAAGAGTTCACTCTACCCCTCCCTTTGGCTACTGTATGAAGATATACATTTATCCATCTATTAAAATGTATATTTCAATATGTGCATTTTCCCCAAACACACATTTTTCAAATGCAATGGAGTGGGAAAACATTTTTCAAGAAAATAAAATCCTGTTTGCATTTGGAGTTGTGAATGGGACAAGTTCAGAGGATTTCCAAACTGAAACAAAATTCTCATAAAATCCAAGCTGCATTAGACTGTTATAGACAAATGGACAAAAGTCTGTTAATCCACTGTGTCCCACCAACAGCAGCCCTATTGAGTCTTTATTCCACCTCCCAATGTCACTGCACTCACATTCATGCCTTTGTGTCAGAGGCCAAGTGAGGAACAGCCTGGAAAATCAGTGTTTTAAACTGCGGGAGCCTATCCATGTCAGGATGGCTCTCTGCAGAAGGTGCTCAGCCCCCAACATGTGGAAGGTACAGCAACAGCCTGGCTGGCAAGGGAGAAAGCGCCTTTGGAGGAAATCTGACTGCAAGGTGTGCTGTGACATTCACAGAATCCAGCCTAGAAGGTTTCAAGCAGTGCTCTGACCAGACATAACTTGAACTAGAAGTCCCTGAAACAGAATTCTGCCAGGGGTGACAGGTAGACGAAAGGCAGATAAAGACTGATATATGGGATCCTTTCCTGGGTTGTGGAGGATTGGTCTGAGTTGGACTCCAGGGAAATACAGCCTGGGAGGAAAAGATACTATTGAAGAGTTCCTGAACTAGGAAAAACTCTCTTGTTAGGAATGGCAATCAAGGATATTGACCTTAGCTACATTTAAGGAATCTCATATTGTTATTTGAACAGTATCGTTCTGTTCCCTTATGCATGTAATTTTCTCCAATAAATATTTTAGTCTTTTTTACCTTGCCTCTCGCATTGGAATCAAATGCATCCTGATGTCATAGGAGCCAGATATGGAGGATCTAAAATGTACATGGAGAGGTAGATTTTTGGTGGCAGAAATTAAAAATTCTTCTTCTTGTTTCCATCAACATTATCATCATTGTCGTCATCATCAACATTCTCATCTCATTTTGTCCATTTCCAGTACTGGGACTCAAGGTGGCTTATGTTATTAAAAGCTTAGAAGCACCTTTTACATCAGCTGCATCTCTATCTGGATGGGCAGACCTAGCAATGGTAATCCATGAATTGGGTTTGAAATACTGCAATGTGCTTTATGTGGGGCTGACCTTGAAACTGGAAACTTCAGTTGTACAGAATAGGGACTGGACTGGGACAGGGCATCATGAAAATATAAGCCCTGTCCTTTATCAGTTGCACTGGTTACCAATTGAAGTCTGGGTCCCCTTGAGGATACTTACATTGACTTGTAAAGCCCTAAATAGCTTAGGGCCTGGATATCTAAAAATATGCCTCCTCCTGTATGTACCTACACAGACCCCAAAATCAGCTGTCTTTAAAAGAAGTGAGGAAGGTGGCTACAAGGGGAAGGGACTTCTTGGCTGTGGCACCCCAATGATGCAATCAATTCCTTAGGGAGGTGCAGCTGATGTCAAATATTTATACATTCAGCACCAGGTCAAAACCTCCCATCATTTTAATTGTTGAATAGTAGGATATGATTTTATATTGGCTTTTATATACCGGGATTGCTTGCTGTGGATTAGTTGTTGTATATTATTAACTTATATACTTCTTTGTTTATTATACCTGAATGTTTTAATGATCATTGTGGATATCACCTTGCTCTTATGTTTTAAATCACTGCACACCATCCTGAGAGCATCTAAAATAGAACACTTTATAAAAACTTTAAATAAATGAATAAATGCTTATACATTTAAACCACTCATAGAAATACACACAAGTTAAACACATAACTAAATCAGACAGAATATTAAAAATATTTAAGTGCCAGAATTAAAATAGCAGTGAAAACAATATAAGCAGTGGAACAGTCTTGTCGTATGGCTTTCTATACTCTCAAGTAGCAAAAAAAGGAAATGTAGGTAAGGAAATGCTTCCATGTGCTCTGTATCTAATGGCATAGGTGGGATAACCACAGGTTGTTCCATCACATTTGGTCTTGGAATAATCTATACATTTTCCCTGGAGATGTTTGCTTCACAAGGGAGATTGACAGGATAAGGCTAATGCAACTCAAGTACTTGTTACCCTTCAGTACACAGTAGCTAGGTGGATAGAGGATGATGCTTGCTTGCTTGCTAGTTTTGAAGTCATGTCCAGCCCATCGCGACCCCATGGACAATATTCCTCCAGGCCTTCCTGTCCTCCATCATCCCCCGGAGTCCACCTAAGCTCACACCGACTGCTTCAGTGACTCCATCTAGCCACTTCATTGCCTGTTGTCCCTTTCTTCTTTTGCTGTCAATTGTTCCCAGCATTAGACTCTTCTCCAGGGAGTCCTTCCTTCTCATTAGGTGGCCAAAGTATTTGAGTTTCATCTTCAGGATCTGGCCTTCTAAAGAGCAGTCAGGGTTGATCTCCTCTAGGACTGACCAATTTGATCGCCTTGTGGTCCAAAGGACTCGCAGGAGTCTTCTCCAGCACCACAATTCAAAGGCCTCAATTCTTTGGTACTCAGCCTTCCTTATGGTCCAGCTTTCACAGCCATACATTGCAACTGGGAAAATCATAGCCTTGACTATATGCACTTTTCTTGGCAAGGCGATGTCTCTGCTTTTTGATATGCTGTCTAGATTTGCCATTCTAGCCTAAAGCCCTGAAACTTAGTGGTATTGTTGTTTATCGCTGAGCTGATCATTTCAGAATTAAATCAGTGATATTTTAATTTTTAAAATTTATTTTATACAAGCTTTTATATACCAGCCTCCATAGCCAATTTGCTTCTCAGAATTATTTTCAAGATGAAAAATAAGCTTAGATTAAAATACAATAGACTAATAAAATAACAAAACAATAATAATACATTTCAGTAACAATACATTTCAGCAATCTAGCACTTAGGCCAATTAACAAGAAAAAGCAATAAAGTAAATAATAAACAAAAATGTAATTAATATGAACAACTAAATTAAAAAACAGCATCCCTGTGGGTATATAAAAACAAGTATAACAATTTTAAAAATACGTCAATTGACTATTAAAATACTGAGAGAACAGAAAAGTGTTTGCCTGTCACCAGAAGATGGATAGCGTTGGATCCAGGCGTAATTCTCTGGAGAGTGAATAACATTATTCCCCTCCCTTACCTGATCACCATGGCTGGGAACTAGCAGGCAAATGAATTCAAGTTATTTTATGGTGTTTTTTCATAGGTATGTGTGTGATCGGATGCAAAAAGAGAGATGTCTGGTTTGTCTGTCTGTGTGTTTTTAAAAGTCAGCGTTGGCAAACAGGGCTGTTGTTGGAGTTGTTCTAAGTTACCAGGAATAGAGAAGTAGTTGAAAGGCACAGAATGGCGGTGGAGGGGAATCAAAGTGAATGGCGTGTCCCACAAAGGCAGTAATAGTCCTGGTCAACTAAAGCCATCTGGCCACGAAACTGCCCAGGATCTGAAATTAGCTTGCTGCACCATTCAGCATTTGAATTTCCTATAAAGTAAAGCTACTTCAGGAGAATTATGGGGGCAAAATGACAGCAACCAGATGCTCATTTGACCAGTGTCGTTAGCCGAATTGTGTGTGCCAACAGTGGGGCGTGGGGGTGGGTTCAGAAGTGCCACACCAGAATGGCACCTAAGCCAGTTTGGGGTGTGCAAATTAGCAAAACTCAAACTGAACTTCTGTGTGCATATTTTTTCCAAATGTATATCAGATTTGCACATTTTTCGACTGTTTGCATTCTTCTTCCATTGATTAAAGTGTATGTGTATGCATTTTTCAAAAGTATGATTGTCCATGCACCTTTTCAAACATGTTTGTCAAATACTTTTTTTTGTACATGAATGACACTGCCAGTTCCAAACTGCACAGACCTTGATCACAGTTTGTGCCAGAGTCCATGCCTAATCTGGAGGGTGTGAATTAGATAAACTCTGGTAGAAAAATGAACTGAAATAAATTCTGTATACATCTCTTATGCTAGGTACCTTAATAGCTGCAGAAGGTTCTGTCTATTCTCCTTCAGATCATGGAGAATACCAGCTTCCAGTCTGACTGCCCTGACTGAACAATTCAATCTATATACCCTCTGTTTATGTGCACAACAGTTCAGCCATCCATGTCTTCTATTGACAACAGCAACATCTTCTATACATTTATTTTTATGTACTCTCCTAATACCCTCACCCCCAAATGAAGTTGTTTCACTTCGAGCTCATGTGGGTGTTCAATGCTTAGTGAAGTCAGACTTCCATACTTTCATGCTGCACATCAACAAATTACATTCACTCCACTGCAGCCGAGTCCAATGGGAATCAAAACTCAGTCCACAAACTAGTACATTAGAGCTAAACCAAATCAGAGCAATGTATATGGGATCAATTTAAACAAACCAGCAAAAGTTGCTGAATCTCTTCACCCTTGTTTGATTTAACAACTCCCCAAATACCCTTTTTTAGCTGAGATTTCCTTTTCTTTTTCTCTGCAAGCAGCCTCCTCCCTCTTGGATCACTGTAACTGATCGAAAGTTGAAAAGTCTGGCATAGGGATCTCCAATTGCTATCTAACCCAAGGATTTAACACTTCACATCACATGTTCTGAGAGATGCTTCCAAGTCCATTTGCAAATATAGAAAGTGGATTTTGGACGCTCTCAGCCACAACAAGGAAATGAAAATTTAACATCAAAATGCAACACACTTGCAGTCTAAGTACGTCATAAAACAGAAATTAAATTCAGAAGAGATCTTTCAAGATCGTAAATCTGAGATCCAGAAATAGCAATCTCTGCAACCACATGCTAGTTCTGAGTCATACCATCTCTTCTCTCTCCACTGCAAACAATGAAAAGAGCGACACAGCATTATATGGAAAAGGACAAGGTAAAAACGCAAAACAATGTTATGACGTTTGAGTGGGGAGATGTTGCAATGCATTATCTAATGTGTCTGACTGACTTTTTATGTGTAGGAGTCTGCATTTATAAACTCTTACAATCCCCCACATCATTCCATTTGTCTAACAGAAGTAACTCACTGCAATCGGTGCAGTATGTCTAATCAGTAATGACTTGCATATTCTTGTTTGACAACCTCTGAAATGATCTTGATGCAGTGTCTACTGTGAGAAGAAAGAATGAGTTACATTGTTCGCATAGCTCAGTCCTAATGGAAAACTTCAGTCTAAATCAGTGTTTGCTTTCCAAGTGGGCCAACAACAGCAGCCCCACATAAATATTGAGATTCCCAAGGGAAGTAATCAATGAGAACAAAATGGTCATTAACGTATTGCCTAATACATTTCTGAAAGCTGCATAATGTTATCAGCATAGAAGAAATTCAGGTAAGCAAATACTCCTGCTTCACAGGGGAACTGGTAATTAAGTTACAAGCAAACCACTTGGAAAACAAGGGTACTCGCAGCCAGCTGGGGGCTCAGATAAGGAATATGACACCCTGTGCTCTCTGTCATCCTAGCAGCATGTGGGAAGAGGAATGGCAATTATGCTGCCTTTTCAATTAATCAATTCTTTATTCAGTCATTGACCAGCCAATAAATAAAACACAAAATTACAATTAGTTAACAATAAGAAAAAAGAATACTAATAAAAGTACAGTAATTAAGCTAAGAAAGTAAAAGCATTCTGGTAGAACCTAACAACATTTAGGGTTAATTCTAGCTCACACTGTAGAAACCACCAAACAGTATTTGGCTGGAGTCAAGGAGATAAAATCAGATTGATCAAATAAAAGTAACTTAAGATAAAAAGAACTGGAGTAACAGGGATGTTTAGAAAAGAGTGGGGATAACAGTTCCTGGTGAGCACCTGTATAGAGAGGGCAGTAAAGGATAACATGCTTCAGAGATTCAGTTGTTTCTCCCCCACGTGGACACAGTCTCTGTTCAAGCAGTATTTTTGATATCTGCCTTCAATAATGGCTGTTGGGAGAACGTTGAATCTGGCTAGAGATAAATCCCTTCTAAATTTGGGGATCATTATGCTACTGAGATACTAGCTGGTTGAAAAGGATATGCGGAATGGTTCTGGATAGATTTGGATAATCTGTCTGTAGCTCTAAATCAATGGGCCACTGCTTAAGTTCTGCTGCCATGTTCTCACTGCAGATGGCTGGAAGGTGACACTGAGAATGCCCAAATAGCAGGGAACAAGTGACACAACAGCCCTATTACACAAGATGCATAGGGACCCAAAATGAGGGCAGGCGTTGGCCCACACACACTGCCCTTTCCCCAATGTCTCTGAGCATGATGTACCCTGACCCTTCACTTTTGAACCTCACCCCATGGAGTAGCAAGGTCTAGGGATGCATGAGAAATATGTTTCAGTTTGATATGGACCAGGTTTTACCAAGTTCACATCTTCTATGCTTTAGATGGACTTGGTTGCAATCTGCAGTTGAAACCTAAATGTGTCTGAGCTTGTAGATTTCAAGATGTGCTCAACTGATCTTTATATTTGAAAAATATGCATTAAAATAGACATGATTTTCATTTAAAAACAAAATTCAGCCAAAGGGTGAGCTGCTCTTGGACTATTCTTGCATGGCTGTGTGCTTGACCTCGATTTTCAGTAATTACTTCTAAAATAAAAAGATAAAGGAGGATAGCATAGAATCCAACTGATATTTGTAGGCATAGTCCTCTTTTAAGGGGTGGTTTGGCACTTCTGAAATTTGGCACTTCTGAAATTTTCCACTTCAGTTCTGATGTATATCTGCTTTGACTTAGGAACCAGGACCAAATCATGATTCAGAAGTTCACATCTTATTGCAAAGGTGTAGGTATTTGCAGAGCAAAAGGGTGTGATGTTGTGAATGCTTAGATTTGTCAGTACAGGGCCTTCTCCTGTGACACCAAGCAGGCATAATGCCTTATGCTCATTAAAAACACAAAAGATTCTTTAAAAAAAGGTATTGCTTTCAAAAGTACTAAGGTTCAACTTCAACTTATTTTTAATGAGTTATTTTATATAGGGAATCAATTCTTTAATTTGCAGCCTCAGGTCAGGTAGGGGGTATTATATGTAGAATGAATCCCCTTTGTGAAGAAAGATGTCTGATAAGGAGCTGATAAAAGCTATAAAATTGTAATATACTAAAAGGTGAAGTCTGCCTCTTCTGGACTTGATTTGCTTAAATTAAACTCTAAAAAATAAGTTAATTTTCTATTATGCCCCCTGGTCATATTTGGAATTGAACATCCCTTCCACCTCTGATGAGTCACTCTTTGCTCTAGACCAGCTCTTTAAGTTTGTCGTTTCTTTGTGTTTTAGAGAGTCTGCATACATATTATGTTTTGGAAGTATGAGCACATTTATTGTCAATCACTTTTCAGTGAACCAATTTGCATGGGTTTCTGATATTGCACAAGATAAATGTTGCATTTGCTCCTCAGTATTCACATATATTCAGTGGCAAATAGGTCTCTACTTCAGTGCAGTTGTGAAGCAAAATGTTCACTCTTTTTAAGCAAAAATGATCAAAAATTCACTTGATTTAATAGCTTTAACTTTGTACAACAACATCATCTAATAAAACAGCAGAGGTTCTTTCTACCATACTAATATAGTTTGTTGACTGAATGTCACACTTTAACTTTTGCAGGTCACCAAATAATATAGTACTGTAGAAAACTTTGGGGCACATATAGATTTCTTTTCACAGAAATTTTCCCCAAAAAATTAGCAACATGAAGGTTGGCACCCAGATTTATTCATACTTATACCAGAGTCATTGTAATTGATGGAACTTCAATTAGTTATAAGTTCCTTGACCCATTTATTTCAATGCCTCTGCTCTAAGTATTACTAAATCTGGATGCAAACTCTGAAGTTTGGCCAAATTTTAAGTATACATACAGCCTGTTCCTTAGCCAAATATACCCTTGAGTTCTTTCCAGGCTGTTCTGTATTCAAACAGAATGGCATAAAAATAAGGAAACAAAAACAGAAGTTTGGGGAAGGAAAGAGCAAGGAGTATTGGTCTACATTTCAGATGATGCTTTAATAAAGCAGATGAAGAATATTCAACTTAAAACTGTTTACTGTGTACTAAAGAAAGTATGGTAAAGATAACTATTAAGCTTATAACTTTTTTACTTTCTTTGGCATAGGCTTTAGACAGAGATAAAAGCACTAGAAACATGGAATTTTACAGAATTTTTAAAATCTTTCCTACTGAAGATTAAAATAAATTTGCAATAATA
Organism: Varanus komodoensis; assembly: GCF_004798865.1. Taxonomy (NCBI): domain Eukaryota; kingdom Metazoa; phylum Chordata; class Lepidosauria; order Squamata; family Varanidae; genus Varanus; species Varanus komodoensis. Next base: position 11,609,983 of record NW_025335727.1, on the reverse strand, counting down.
ATAATAATAATAATAATAATAATAATAATAAAGCAGATGCTCCAATTACTTACTAAACCTTGCTAGAAACATTACTCTCTTTTGCACTTTAGTAATAGAATTAGGGAAGTATATAAATCACACACTCATCAGCACCACCTATTAATTCTGATAGAGCTCACGCAATTGATCAAAGTGGAGAATTTATTTTGATTGCCAATTTATGATGAGAGATACCTTGTACAGAATACCTCTTCTCCTAGGATACACAGATGTTTAGTGGGGACCTTCTGGTACCTCCCACCTCTGAAGACCCTCTGCAATCATGAGATCATACTTTGGTATGGGGTTCTGTATTTAAATCCTCCAGTCCAGCAGACACATTAGGTACAAGGTAGAATTATGCACATTTGAACAACATCCTGCAATACTGGGGGTAAAAGATAGTTCTAAAAAACGTGCCATCTGTTCAAATCACTCAACACTGCATGGGTGTGGAAAAGGGGATATTCTGTCGTGGATATCTGCAAGACTGAATATCCCCAATATTTTGGTTAAAACTGCTCTCACTTATTAGACCTTCCACCTTTGACTATCTGAGCCGTGGCTGTCAGAAGGGCTGGGCAAGCTTCAGACTCATGGCATCTAGTTTGTCTTTAGCAGCACCTGAAGTTCACCAAGCAGATGCAAAAGACACACACTTGGAAATAAAGTGTGCTGAGATTGGGTCTTGCTTTGATTATCAGAACCAAAATTTGATTATCAGTTAGTCTGAGCATGCTCCATTTCAGCAACATTTTTGCAGGGAGAGGGAGGTGCTGTAATAACGTTGTTGCTTCTTGTAGTTTACAGTATATGCTACCTTGACAGATCACCACTTGTAGTTGGGTGTGTCTGAGCCATGACAGGTTTTTGGGTTTGTGTGAGCCATCATGTATCAAGCCCAACCACAAGCAAGCCATTTGTCACACATGGCCAAGAGGTTAGTAGGCGCTTGCTAATACCAGAAAGTAAAGGGGAAGTATACTCACCTGTACTCTTGGGGTAGGGGGGAATGGAGAACACAAATGCCACCTAGACTTTTCCAGAAAGAAAACTCCTTCCCAGTATGCACCTCACAGTCCCCTTCACTGCCCATGAAGAATTGCCTGCAGCTATGCACAAGCATCAATACATAATAAAAATAATTTAATGTTTAATTGGGATAATATTACTACTACTACTACTAATAGTAACATACCCCACCCCACACTCAAAGCTTCCATTGGTGAGTCTTGGAAGAATTCAGCAAGGACTGATATGTTAGGATCAGCATGAAAAACGGCTTTCACAACATTTTAAAAATCTTACTCAAGTAGCTGTGAGCAAGCGAACAAACAAACAAACAAACAAACAAACAGCATGTGGTGCAGGGAACAGGGAAACCTTGGCTCTTCTGTGATCTCTGGGATACTCATGGGAGAAGGGCACAGACACACAATCTGTGAAATCATATGTCAGGCACCTTGTGGGCAAAGAACCCACACCATGTACCAAATGCCACAGTCTGAGCTGTCGCATTGTCTGAACACAGCACAGCCATTCTGATCTTCACTTAGTTGCTTAGTGAAAAAATTTCCAGTGCATCCCAACTCTTTACTTATAGGTCACATTTATATACCTCTTTCCCTCTAATAAGCCCAAGGTGACATACCTAAGACCCAGCCACCCTCCATTCATTCTCTCAACAACTCTTTGAGATTAAGAGTGGCTCATTAATCCAAAGTCATACAGTGACTGAGTAGGAAATGGAACTGTGGTCTCCAAAGTCCTAGCCTATACTCCTAGGGCTTTCAATGGAACAATGCATGAAGAACATTTTCCTTCCTTGCTCGCCTGCTTGCCTGCCTGCCTTTACCTAGGATAATCTGATTTGTATGCAAAAAGACTGCACCTTGCATTCTTAACTTTAACTTGCATTCCTTGAACCAATGTTATACTATTTCTGTTTCTGAAAATATGCAATATCCAAAGAATGCTCAGTTTAACTAACAGAGAGCGTACCTTTTATAAAGGGAATCTGGTAAATGATCACCTAAGAGTTTAATAAAGATTAAGAAATGACAAAACTGTGCTTATAGCAGAAACTAAGCTAGCTAGACAAATCTATGTTAGCAATTTAAATGATAAGTTCATCAAAACTGAAGCAAGGAAGAATTCATTTGAGCAGACTAATTTATTAATTATGGTAATACATTGTTTTGAATGTCAATACTGCCTGTATTTAAATACATTGCTATATAGTTTTGTGTCAAACATGTTTGTCCACATTTTTTCTTTGACAGGTTCCATTCTGTTTGATAGAGGTCAGATGCTTTAAAAAAGACATTTAAAAGGGAAGATGTCAGAGAAATTATATGGCTGTGTGTGTGTGTTCTGCCATTCATTAACCAATCACTGCTCCAGCCATCTGTAGCCTCCTCCAATTCCCAAACTAGTTAAAGTCTCAGGGAAAATACAATGCCATACATCCTCCAATGAGGTGTCATTTTGTTTTGCTTGTTGTTATTTGTTTTCCAGATTAGGAAGTACAAGCAGGCTGGTAGACTGCAATGGAAAGCTTGTAGTAGAAAGGGCACACACAGAAAATACAACCACTATGCAGTGATTAGGTATACTAAACAAACAAACTGTGCTACAACTCTTGATAATGGTGAGGCTTACCAGTGAGAAAGTGCTGGGAAATTCTACTTTCTACCGAGGAAATTCAGTGAAATTAGTCCCTGATATCCCTGTTTACCAGCAGGGTAGAGAATTTCAGAAGTCTGTCTATCCACAGCTCTCCTAATTTATCTGTCAGGTGTGTGTAGCACAGGAAGATGACCCAAGACTCTTTGCTGCAGGTTGCCTGGTAAGCTGTGTTCAGGTAAGTTGGTCAAAGTGCTCTGAGAGATATCTGGTTGGAAGTGGATTCATGTGCACAACCTAGGTTGGCATGTATCCACACTGCAGTGTGGATGACTATGTGCCTTTTCGTTTATTTCATGAAATAGATAGGGATTAATACCCTTATCTACTATGCAGGTCCATCCTGCATTTTTACTTGTGATTTACCAATCGATTGCTATTCTCTATAACTGGGCTGAAAATGCGTTATTTTTATGAGTTTTTTTCAGCTCCTATTTTAGTTGGACAAGAGACAATAAACAATGTCTGTCAAAGCATTTCCTTATGGACCCAGATGGATGGATTGCACTTTGGCTCCCTTTCTTCCTTGAAGTGCTGGAGATGGTACATTTCTGTCCCTCACTTTGCATTCTGACCTTGCTCATATTGTGCATTCTAATTAGGTTTTGAAAGCAGAACAAGTACAAAACCTTGGCATTCCTAAGGGTTAATACAAAATGTCCAAACCAAAAAAGAAAAACTGTACCATGCAAAATATATTCCACAATGAGAACATCAAAATTAAGGCTATATAATTGACCTCTTGAAGTGATGTAGAAGTGGCATGTACAGCCTGCCAAGCTTGATTCGACATTTGTTGCAAAATAACTTATTACCAAGGTGAGAGGAACACGGAACATGCCATATGCTTTGTTTTCCTACCAGCTCATAAATTTGCTGTCTGCTGGGCCTCTTGAATTTGATGTGTTAGCACATTCCTTCCAGGAAAACAAAAACAACCACAAAGTCATCAACTTGAAGAATAGCTTTTGTGTTCATTCTTTTTCATGACTGTTCAGACTTTTGGTAAATATGAACCAAATAAAAGCTGAAATCTGCATATTTGCTTCTCAGAGCCTTTGTAACACATTGCAAAAGTCCATCTCAATATTAAACACACTTTTAGACTACATGGAAATGATTGGCTTTGCTTTAGCCATGGATGGGTCATACAGCAATATGAATGTACTTACTTGAACGTAACTTCTTGTGTTCCTAGAACAATGCATTATGGTTATTTTGAACCTAAGCAATGGGAAATGTGAGGGATCCAATGGAAACATGGGATCTACTACAGTGTGTCTTTCCTTTGTTGCTTGTTTTCATAGGAAGTCTGCATTGATACATGCTATAATACTTCCTATGCTTTGTTGATCCAATTTTCCTAAGATATGAGAAAGATCCAAGTCATAGATCCTCCAATTGGAACTTGGATTTGCAACATTGCCAAATGGCTCGGAAAAGAACTGTGAGGGAATAGCTCTCACACCAACAAGGGCAACATTGAAAGTGGCCCTCATACGAAATTGAAGGAACAATTTATACTGCTACAGTGAGCTGTATCTTCTCCATTGCATGGAGTTACTTGAGGGTAGAGTCAAGAATTTTTGGAAAGGAATGGGGAAGGGATCTTTAGTTTAGACTGGAGAACACCACTCCTACAAACTAAAGAAAATATTACTTTGATGCTGTTTGAGAACAACCTTCTTATAAAAATTATGTATCACAAAAAAGTATCTATCTCAAATAAAGCATTCTCAAATAAAATCCTTTTGTTTAGGTTTACTGTAAAGGAAAAGGGACAGATGTGCTCATGATACTGCTTTTTTTAGAATATCAGAAGCCAAATTTAGAAGAGATCAATAAGCTAACAAGTCCAAACTCTACCTAAATTCATAGAATCCACCTCTGTTCCCTAGCATATTGATCTATTTATTTGTGTGTGTGTGTGTGTTGACTTTCCATATGCTCCTAATGGCAAACAACAACCAAGCATAAAAGATAGGTTGTTCCAGTAGAATGCTCTCTTATCAGGATGGACAAAATTAAGTACTTCACACAAAACTTTACTTATGGAAGTCACTACTTAATAGCCTGAACTTTGGCTTGACTCATAATAAACATTGGATGTGTTTCTAGAACCCTGAAGTGCTAGAGTATACCTAAGATGGCAGAGTATACCATCGTAATAGCTTGCCCATGTTAGTTAATACATCAAAGAGTTTCTACTCCAGCCAACTTTCTGAAGTACTTCTTCTCTATCAATGTAACATTGAAAAGTGTGCTTTTCCCCCTGCAATCTGGAAAAATACAGTCGGTTCAGCCTCCCCAGGACAGTCCCAGGTTACCACTTCATTCTTCTTCAGTGCAGACCAGGCCTTAGGTGGCTTTAAAGGAAGAGTAATAAAACATGAAATTAAGGATAAATCTATAATGGCCACTGTCTATGAAGGTTCAGTGCACTTTTATCTTCAAAGGTCTTATACCTCAGGGGAATAGCTGTTGCTTGCTGTTTGATAGTGCTCATGTTTGAGAAGCAAATGTTTCCAGATTCCATCCCTGTCATGCCCATACAGGGCAAGGAAAGAAGTCTGAAACTTTGGAATGCTGCCGCCAGTCAATATAGAGAATACTGAACTAGATGCACCAATGTTGTTGCTCACAGTAAGACAGTTTCATACTTCTATATGACCGAATACTAGCAGATGTACCCAGTATGGGAAGAACGTTGTCTTCATACCTTGCATTTAGGCTTCTGGGGACACCTTTAGAAATAGACTGCTAAAGTCAATGCACTCTTGATCAGCTCTAGCAGAGCACTTTTCAAGATCTTAATAGTAAAATAACTAGCATTCAATAAAACCAAGAATTCTTACCATCTCATTAAAAAGGGGAAAAAAAGAACATTGATTGCCAACCACAGCACCTAAAAGATTTGCTGCTGTGCAATAATTACGGCCATGCAATTTTCTGTGTTCCCATGGATATATCAAGCAGCATTTCCTCCCAATCTACTAATGAGTGTGCCTCCAGGTCAGGTATGTTTTTTATTTATTTTCCTGTTACTGAGCCTAAGAATTAGGCAGGGAACTCTTCTGCTCTAATGTCTGCCTGCACTTCTCTTCAAAGCACAAGAGCTGCTTATGCAGCAGCTTGTGGGATTTTCAACTTGCTGGCCTTACTAAAGTCACAGTTATACAGATTTGCACCTGTGTAAATAAACAATCATTGGCTCAAAAACATAGAGTGTAAATTGCACTTCTGATTAATGTCCACTTTTGTGGTTTTGTGTTTCTTTTGTGATAATTCTTCCTAACATACTCATAAATGTTATGTAGTCCATTAGTGAAAATAATGACATTTTAATCATATGAACTCTTGCTGCAGCAAACTGCACATAAATCTTTCCTGAGAGCAATAGGAGAGAAAATTTGTATTCTATCCTGAATGGATAAATATTTGGAATGTTGAGACACTTTTGTGATTTCTTTTTGTCCACAGTACTTAGAAGACAGAGTGAGAAGGGGAGGGAGGGATCCATTTCTGCAGTATAAGCAGGACAAATAGTTACACAAGTAGGTTGTCACCACTCCTTCTGTCTACCTCAGCCTGTGCCAGATGACTTTCAGATGCCACACTCTTGGGACTTAGCAATAAAGGCCCAAGTCAGCATCCCACATCTAAAACTTTAAACAGTAGCAATAAAACCTTGAATCTAATGCCAACGATTACTTGAAAAGAAGCACACACAAGCCTTTAAATAAGAATTAAGTTTACTTACAGTGAGGAAGTGTGGGGAGGTGCAGGAAGCAAGAACCAGAACACATTTGGACACCAGACTTGTTGGGTAGAGAGAGTTACCTGTCTCTACACCTATGCAAGTATGGATCTCCATGCAGAGCATGGCCCAGGCTGCAACACTGAGTCACACAACAAAAGCAGGATGGCAATTAAATTGGAACTAAAGGTAAAAGGCAGCCAGGGATCCTCTGATGTGGCACTCCAAAACCTTTGAAAATGTGAGATGAGGTAGCCAGTCATTGGGCAGCTGGATAATTTCTTCAAGCTTTCTGGAACAGGTTGATAGGAGGTTCTCACAGCAGCCCTGCTGAAGCCTCTCAGCTAATTACCTTGAGTTCTGCTCTGGGCTTGAAGGGCCTGAAACTGGAATACCATGAGATAATGCACCGAGGTGGTTTAATGAGTGCATGTAGGCTCATCTCCACAAAATGGAGTTTTTACAGGCAGCTAAATCTTTAAAAAGAAAACGGATTTCTTGACAGGTCGTACAATTTGGTTGGTCATTTATTTGTTGATATTTACTTCAACACTCAAGCTATAACTTTTCTAATCTATATAAAGAAACTTGGAGCTTTTGTACACAAGGCATTTATTGTGTACTTGCCATTCTCTACTCATAGTTGTTTACAGATTCTTTAGATCGTCCTGTGATTTTCCAGTTTTGCTTCTGCTTTTACAAAGCACTTTTGGCAAAGGTGTGTGTGTGATATTATTTCTGAAAGTGGGGTGTTTTCCCACTTCTGTATTTGTGGTATCTAGAACTTATACAATTGAAAGGCAAGGATGAAAATGTTCTTTGTGTAGTGCTGAAATCTCAGTTTTGCAGAAAAAAACAAAAGCAGATATAGCAGATTAATCCTCTTGTGGAGAAAAGCTGTCTGTGTTCATTGACCCATAGTATGTCAAGATGCTTGGAGGCTTCCAATAAAAGAGAAAAGGCCAAAAGGCTGATTCCTAGAAAAATAAAAATCTGATAGTCAAATTACCTGTGATCAATAAGCCTTATGATATTGACCAGAACCCCAGCAGAAAGCAGGCCAAATCAAGCCAGCATTGAGCCGTGCTGTTCTAAGGAGACTGTGAAACTGTAGCATGATTGATCAGTCTGGACCACAAGCAAGTGCTGAAGGCATTGCAGTGTTAGATACCCCTGCTCTAACCCAGTGAATTTCCACCAGTCGCACCACCGCAGGAATCATAGCAACAGAGAACTTACGGCACAATCCGAGGGTGAGATGATTGGCCAGCGGGGAGGGGCAGCATGGGATCCTTTGGAGTCCCAGGACTGAAGTCCTGCCAGATGCACTCTGTCTGCTTTTTGCTTGTTCCAAAGCCATGCAACACTCTGAGCATTTGTGAGCAGACTCTCTGGGTGGGTAGGTGGGTGGGATGGAGTACTACTATAGCTGATCTGCCCATGTCTCTGGCTCCTCTGTGCACCACTGTGCACCCACCAGTTGTGGTGCCTCCTCCCATTTGTGAACTGCCAAGCTGATTTCCTTCCCAGGAAGATGGTAAGAGGAGGCTCATCTTGCACCTTCCGTTTCCTCTCTATGTCCAGTCTCAGATCTTGTGAGGCACCTCCAAACCCAGGAGGTCAGAAATGTGGGATGTGCACGGTTTCAGTCGCCTGATTCACTTCCTCAGCGGGTTGCCCTGTGGTGGCGAGGCTGTAGGCCACGACATTGTCAGGATTGGTGTGCTGTGCTCACTGCTTCTCCTCCCCTGGAAAAAGCTGTGAGGTTGGCCCCTGCTGGATGGCTGATGGCAGTTGTGATGCAATGTCTATGCCTCCCTGCTTTAGTCCCAGTAAAGCTTTCATTTCCCTGGGGAAAGTACCCCATACTGCTTCCTGGGAGATGCCTCATATTGCCCTAGATGTTCCCTTTCTGGTCCTGTGAAGGACATTTCCCTGTCTCTGTCTTGCTGCTGAAGGCAGATGGCAGGGCTTCTGGTGCTGGAGAAATATGGCATGAGGGACCTGCTACTTGAAGTGTGGAGGGATGGGAAGCGATTGAAACCTCAATACTCCAGCTGTCCTATAGATGGATGGAATGTACCCAGGTCTTCTTTGGTCCAGAAGCAGGGGTGCATTCCCCTGAAGGACTGGGCTGGCTGCCTCTCTCTCTCTCTTTCTCTCTATTCACTCACTCACTCACTTTCCATTCTTGGTCAGTGGAAGAGTGGAGCTGGCAGGACAGAAATATCCCCAAGTGGCATCCCTCATAGATGGTCTGGAATGCATATATGACAATACTTTCTATGAGATACTACATTCAAATAATGTATTTTCAGAAGCAAACTTGCTTAATTTTTAGCAGCAGACAAATAAGATAATGCTGATGTTGCCCTAAAAGTGACGGAGGAGCAAGGCAACCAACTCAGTGTTTCTAATACCTGGAGAAAACCTGTTGGCACATCTGAACTACATAATCAGAACTGGTCATACCTAAGCACAGCTGTGAATCCTCTAGCAATCAAATACTTCTTCTGACAAGCTGTTAATGGAATGAAGTGATTAGTGCAGGAAGTGAGATATCTACAGGGGAGGCTAGTGACTTCTATTGCACTGGAGTGTCTTGTCCCCAGTCCAAATTTCTAACAACCACACCACATTGTGTTCTTATGAAAACAGTTTTCCAGAAGTGGGTATTGAATTGTATGTCTGTTCCTCAATACATGCATTCTTGTACACTGTTTTTGAAAGATGAATCACAAAAGTCTGAGATGTACAGAATTTAAGGATAAAATCATAATCATAGAATCATAGAATCATAGAATTGGAAGGGGGCAGTAAGGCTGCTGTATCCAACTCCCTGCTCAGTGAAAGAGCCCATGCTTCGAAGGCCTTCAGGTTCAATCCCTGTTAAAGCAGGACTCCAAGCTGAAGCATCCCTAACAACTGGCTGTTCAGCCGCATCTTGAAAGCCTCCAGTGTGGGAGAGCCCACAACTTCTCTAGGTCACTGGTTCCATTGTAGTATTGCTGTAAAAGTCAGAAGGTTTTCCCTGATGTTTGGTTGGAGACTGGCTTTCTGTTACTTGATCCCATTATTCCGTTTCCTGCATCCAGGGATGTTTGAGAAAAGAATTTGCCTCTCCCTCTGGGTGGCAACCTTTCCAAGTGCTATCACATCTCCCCTCCATCCTCTCTCCTCAAGGCTAAAGATACCAAATTATTTGAAATGTTCCTACTAGGGTCCCTGGTCATCTTTGTTGCCCTCCCCTGAAACATCTCTACTTTGTCTGCATCTTTCTTTAACTGTAGTGACCAGATCACTGTGTTCCAATATACATATGCACATGTCTGAAAATAATCCCCCACAGTCCTATTCAGGCAGATGTCCCACTGTATTCAGCAGGCCTTGCTCCCAGGATGGGGTGCATACAATTACAAGTTTAATACTGACAATAATCACTTTGAAAATGTAGTTCCTGAACACACATTTGAACTGCTATAGTTTAATTGGTTGGGAAGTAGGATTGTTAGACATTAAAATGCCAGACTAGGTATCTGTTTGGAAGATCTGATCTGGCAGGGATTTCATACTTAGGGAACATTCTTTCCATTGGGCCTGAGAACCAGGTTCATTTATGCTGGACAAAATAGGTAGATGGCTGCAATTAAACCTAAGGGAACAAACAAATGAGATTGCCAGTACTAAGTAAATTGTCTGATAAATGCTGCCCTTTAACAGAGGCCATTTCCTTTACTGTAATGGTGTGTACTTTGTGGAAATGGTTCTCAGTAATTACTTTCTAAACTTAAACAATATTTGAGTAGATTGAATAACACACTATCACAGAGCACAGACTTCAAGTCTAGGCAGCAAAATCTTGGTAAGGACAGAATTCTCTTTTTCATCTTCCAAAAGTGCTGCACAGAAACATCCGACCGTGGCAAGCACTTTCATTGTTCAGAAAAATGCAAAATCAATGAGCAAAGCACAAAACCATGAACCACAGGCACATCCAGGTGTAAAACAGGATGCATGTACCAAATTGTTTTCACATTTATACTATAGGTTTGATCCTAAAATAAGCAGATGGATGGAAAGTCATAGAAGTAGCTTGCCCTTTTTCCTATTCACTTAGGGCAGGGATGAGTGAAAAATGCATGTCAGTGCTGTATTGATGTACCACAATTAGCAAAGACACAAGAACTTCGTATCAAAAAGAAAATGTGAAATGTCATAATTGGAAGATAGCTATTTTATCTGACTTTCATCCATAACACAGTAGCATAGATGAAAGGGGAACAGTGACGGGACATTGTTTTTTCTTCTCAGTAAATATCATGTAATCTACTTGCAGCACAAGAGGACTACCTATTCCAATAACAATTGACCTGCTTATAAATAGCATGGCATTTTCATAAAAAATATCACTTGAAAGCATTGACAGTCAGATTGATTTCTGAAGGAGAATCAGGTCTTTATCGGCTGTTTTGATTTCAGCAGATTTTCTATGATGATTGTTGGTCCAGACTGCAATGTTATGCACACCAATATAGAAAAGGATGTTCCAGGAATTTGAACTTTGTGAGTTCCCATATGAAATTACCTGACTGGCAGTCCTCACTTCTAGGGCTACGATAATCTAAACTAAGTGCAGACCTGGGACTGAATTCAACTTCACAGAGAGCAGAGGGGAAAAGGGGTGCAAATGAGCAGCAGAACACATGCCTTACAAAGAGAATGTGGCAGGTGCAGCCCCCAGTTCTTCTAGGTAGGGCTGCAAAAAAGTTCTTTCTGCAAACCTGGAGAGCCACTGCCAGTCAAGCTCATTAATACTGCACTCAACCAGTGATCTGACTCAGTATACGGATGCTTCCTTTCTTCTATGTACATACCCAACATATCAATTCTACCTGATATAGGCATGAATCAGGACAAGGTGTGGTAGAATTTGGACAGTCTTGACCAGGTTTCACTCATCTGCACTCATCTGCAGATTACATCTCACATACGGTGTTTCTGTTGGTTTGCAGGTATTTTGCTCTGTAGTTCTAGAGAAACCAACCTTTTTTGAGGAGTTAGAATTCCCTGAGGCTGATGAAGCCATGATGACATCTAACTCAGAAGGCATGGAGAAGTCTGATCCTTCAGGGGAGAAGACCACAGGTCTCCCCTTGCAGAAGTGGTGTATTCTGTTTCAAAGGCTGAGCTTCCACCCCATCCCAGCAGGCATCATCACATTTAAAGTCAGATCAGTAATGCTCCTTTAACTAGAGGTACCTAACTCAGAAAAAAATTTTTTGGAGGAAATATTTTTATATTCAGCCCCTAAGCTCTGTGTAGGGGTTCAGGAGGCCCTGGGAATAAAAGCCTACAATTTACTGAACTTTACTGAAAATGACACTTTAGCTATAGTGTTTTTATCCCAATCTTAACTCATTTTTGGACCTCAGTATTATCAGCCTTGGATTTCTGCCCAATTCTGCCTCTAGATTCAGAGTATACTTGCCTACACGACCTTGGCTAGGACCCAACTTGTTTCTGGAAAATTCTTGTTTGCTGGTAAAATCTCTGCTTCACTTTTGGCCTGCTTAATTGACTCTACAATTGCAACTGACTCTGTGTGCATAGCAAAGAGCTGAACAGGGCAGCTATATTCTTGTTTAATATTCATATAAATGGACATCCTGGGAGAAAAGACTGGATCGGATAGTCACGTGTGTTTCCTCTGGGACGATCTCCTTAGGGATCCAGTTCTGAGTAGAGGACATCATGCACTTGGTGTTCCTTGATTCAAACTTGTCAAGTTTTATATAAAGCAAGAAGTTGTGATGAGTTCACTACTGGGTAGAGAATGCACTGTAGAATTCTCCTTTCACTACTCACTCACTTAGCTAATGGCAGTCAAATGCCTTTCAAAGGCTTTTCTAAGGAGTGCTTTTCTCTTGTCCTTTGGGTCTTTAAGCTTGCAAAGATGCAGTTCTTGGGCATCTTATGCCAATATTGCTGTTGTGGAGTTTCCAAGATGTTGGATAAGAAGATGCATTACTTCAGCTCCTTTGCTTTCTCAGATTACCTTCAGGATGTCCTTTTAAATCAAAATAACTATGATGAATGTTTTATGAGTTCAACATGCTTCACTTGACCTTGTCTGAATATTTGTATTTCCATTATCTCTTATGCATTATCCCTCTTATTTCTTTTCCTTATACCAACTGTGCAGATTTCCTAGAATCAACTGGTAATGCAACTGATCTTATGAGAATGACAGATACTAACCTGGGGCAATGCTAGATTCCTAGTCCATAAAAGTTATTTGTTGTATTTAAAACATCTATACAATGAGGCTAAATTACTTTCAAGGAGACGTCTTATGCTTATTGTGCAAAAAGATAGAAAGTGTATGGGCAAGGGCAAATTATCATCTATAATGTTTGCACACATCCTACCAAAGATTAATAATGGTGTATCTTAGAGGAAAGAAGATTCTTCAGTGACAGAAACATTGGAAAATAAGCATCAGGATCTATTTAACTGAAGAAACAGAAATGCGGCTTCTTGATAGATGCCTTTTAAATGGAATGGCCAAACGGAACTTGCCACATTCATGACTTAATGCCTTGAAGCCCATGGCTCTCTCTCTTGTTTAGAAACTGGACTGCTTTCAATCTGGAAGGTCCCTGCCAGAACAAAATGAGATGTCCAACATAATACCATTCTGGAACACTGGACCTGGTGAACCCTTTTTTAATTGCATAAAAGCTGCTGCTGCTGCTGCTGCTGTTTGAGCCACTTCTGCTTCACTTCCAGTGGTTGCATGACCTGGAAAAGTCACTCTAAAGACCCATTCAAGTCTATTGAATGGCTTTTCATCATGGATTTTTATTTATTTGTCTGTTTGTTTTTAAGGAAGGAAACATACTTCTCACCACCTTTCCATTTGTTGGTAAGCTATGGAAGAAGCAAATTCACTTCTTTGAGATGTTCCTAAGGGATTTGTGTTTTAAAGCACACACTTCCTCATTTTCTACATCTGTTCACACAGCTGAGCAGCTGCCAAATAATGCATTTTTCATACCCTTTTAGGAAAGGTTTGTAGCTTTCACTTGACAAACAACCCTGTGCATTTCTTAGACATGATTTTAAGATGCTTCAATGATAGCCGTATTACGTATGGCTAGACGGCCAAAATCACAAAGTGAGGGAATACAAAAATGATAGCCATTTCAATAACCCACTCAGATGGTTGCAAGATCAGTATCTTTCTGAGTTTTCCCCACCTGCTTTATGGAGATTTTGTAGAGTAGCCACATGGACACCACATCCTTTTCAGCATGCAACACTTTTGCTGAAGGAACTGCACTGGTTGCTTATTTACCACCAGGACGAGTTTAAGGTGCTGGTGCTAGTATGCAAAGCACTAAACACCTTGGAACCAGTGTACCTGGGAGAGTATCTGCACCCTTACTAACCTGCTGGTCAGTGAAATCCTCAGAGGGCATGCTCCTGGTGGTTCCATGTTGACCTACAGCCCACCTGGAGTCTACCAGGAAAAGAGCATTAAGTTTGGTGGCTCTACTTCTGTGAAATTCCTTGATTCTGCAGGTTGGAGAGGCTCTCACACTGCTTGCTGCTGATCCCTTAGTGTCAACAAGCCTTATTTGCTGATCAAGCACAGTTTCAGGATTAACCTTTTATTAATGATTGTGTTTAAAAATCAATTTTATCTGTTTATTATTCACTTCTGTAGAATCTGTCTATTTATGGAACAGTGTACACATGCTGAAAATATGAGGGTTCTTCAAAAAGTTTCTGCACTTTTTAAAACTCTATTTATTAAGAATTTCAAAAACAAATTACATCACTTTTCTACATAGTCACCTTCCTTTGCGATGCATTTTTCCCAGTATCGTACCAACTTTTTCATGCCATCAGTAAAAAATATATAACATGTATTTATAAAATATAAAAGTGCAGAAACTTTTTGTATATAGGAAAAAGAAAAGGTCAGGCAGCTCTTTGACAGCCAGCTATGCTTCATTCCTTCTAGCTTTGCTTTGTGGTTTCCTCTTTTCTGAAGGAATGTACCCAGTGCAGGAATGCAGCTTAAATTTTGGAATCCAAGCCCCAAGCTTGGAGGACTGTTGTGACTAGACACCAAAAATCCTATCCTCCTAGACATTTTCAAAGGTAGAATTACATGCAACAAGTTTCACAGAATGAACTCCCCATTAGGCTGTGCCTAGCAGTGGGCACAAACTTATCTGGCTTTCCATAGTTCTTCTTGTCCTGTGCTCCTACAGTAAGCCCAGGAACACAATTAAATGTACATGAAGAAAAGTGGTAGGCACCCCTGACATCTCTTCTTCACTAACCAGTTAGAATCCACCAGACTCCATGATCTGCCTGTCCAATCAGGAGTGAACAGCCTCCCCCTCTCCTCTCCTCTTTCTTTTTTTCCTTTTAAATCACTGCTGAAGAATAGTTATTTAATTTCTGGGTTGTTGATCACTAGACTATGGAAAGCTGGTAACACAGGTCCTTTCCAAGAAAGCTTCCAAGTCCTTTTAAATGACTCAGTAGGATAGGAAATGCAAGATAATGAACCCAAAGTCAGAGGATTTCAATACTTTTAAAAGTAGCATTTCCTCCCCATCCCTTGTCCCCTGGCTTCCAAAAGAATTGGACACATTTCAGATGAAGATAAGAAAGGCTTTGCTTAAAGGGCATATTGATATACTATCTCTTAAAGCATGTGCTGTATCCTGCATCATTGCCCATTAATCTCTCCAGGTGGGTTGAACAGAATGGCATGGATGTGTGTCTGTTCCTGAATGATCACTTGCTGCTTATATGCCAGCTGCCCACTGGGCTCCCTGCTTACTCTGCTCTAGCAGTACTTGTTGTGCCACACTGGGCAATGACATGAAATGAACCCCACAAAATGATGTGCAGATATCAAGGCAGAGCATATATCTTGTTGCATATGCAAAAGCTGCACAGAGCAACAATGATGTCAGATAGAGGATGTATCCCTCATTTCTCCTTTGGAGGTATTTCTTGGGATATAATTTCAGGCTTTGCATTGACACATAGTCCCATACATATGAAAGTGGAGATGGTAATAGTACCCTTTGGTTTAATGCTTAAAGAGTGATTTCTTTTGTAAGAAGAGGTCTGTGTAATCAGAAGCCTTGCTTTCCCATGGATTTGATAGAAGCATGTATGAGAAGCATGTATGTATAGAACAAGTCCTAAGATCTGCCATTCTCCATTCATGGCACAAATAGGGCCCATAAGGTGCCTGCTACCATGCATGTTGCCAGGAGGGAAAGATCCATGCTGCTCCCATTCCAAGTTGCATTTGATCATCATTGGGTAAAAAATGGATCATGCCATAAGAGAGCCAGTGTGGGGTGGTGGTGAAGAGCATGGGACTGGGACTCAGACGATCCGGGTTCTAGTCCCCGCTCAGCCATGGAGCCAACTGGGTGGCTTTGGGCCAGTCACAGACACTCAGCCCAACCTACCCCACAGGGTTGTTGTTGTGGGGATAAGATGGAGGAGGAGACTAATGTAAGCTGCCTTGAGCCCTTTGTAGGAAAAAGGCAGGATATAAATTGAAAAATAAATAAATAAATAAATAAGGTAGGGTAAGGAAACAGCCCGGCCTGTTGAGTTGTGCTGATTCCAATTATTGCCCCACCATCCTGCCCCACCGTAATTAGGGCTAGTTTTCTTGCTAGCCCTAAATCCAGTGCTTTTTTTGTAAGAAAAAAGGTGCCGGGACTCATGAAATTATTTACCTTTTGCACATAGTCAATCACTGTGCACACACCCACACACGTCAGTTGTGTAATGAAACATGACACTTACCACCTGCAGTAAGCACTCAGTGCATGACCACATGACCAATCCAATCACAAGCCGAGCAGCGCCACAAGCCGAGCAGCACCATCACAACCAGCACGGACGAAGCACTTATGCATCGCACTCAACACACAAGCAGCCCGCATGCACCGTTTTAATGATTTTGCCGCCAACCTGCTATGCTTGACAGGGTGATTCAAATCCATGTGGAGCAAACATCAAATTTTCAAAAGTTACTTTTAAAACTTGGAAAATCTGTCAAAAAAGGGTGCCAGAACTTCGTTCCGGTGAGTTCTATGACAAAAAAACACTGTCTAAACCTAACAGATGAATAGATGTGCAGATAAAATGACATTGCACTGGATGCTGATCAGCCTTCAGGTGTTAGTGATTATCAGCTGGGAGGGTGATAGGGTTGTTCCCTTTAGCTACCTAAAAGCTACCTAGATGGCTCAAGTGAATGAGATGTATGTGATACTCTCCATGTGAAAATAAGCTATGGAGGAAACAGTGTTGGGCTTTTTTCCCCTCTGTAATGAAATTAACTAGCATGATGAGAGTCAGAGAAGGATGGTTAGTCAAACATTATTTTATATGAAAATTAAATCTATTTTTAATCAGGATAAGAATTTCAGGATTCAATACAATGTTAATTCTCCTTAGGGGTCATTGGATTGCTATGAGTTTAATTCTGTTTATTTGCTTGATTTTTAATTTCCTAGACCTCCTTTCTGTGCACCAGCCCTCCCAAAGCAGGTTAAAATAATAAAATTCATTATAATTCTAAAAACTTCAATGATAAAACAGCCAGCATTCATGAAAACAATGAAGAATTAAAAAAAAATTGTCCTAAACAGTACAAAAACCCCACAGTGCAATTGCAAGTGCAACCAGAACAGTCTGGTAAAATACAACTGGGGAAGGCCTAAGTAAACAAGTAAGTCTTCAGGGTCTTCCAAAAAGCCTGCAGTGATGGTATTCTTTGTTAATAGCTTTGTTTATGAGTGGATAGGGATGTGATGATCAAGCTGGAACCCAGCTCTTCTGAACTTGCTGGAATTCTTTGCTGCACTCAGCCCTGGCAAGGAAGTGAGTTGATTCAAGATCAGGTTTGCAACCGATTGGGGATGCTATGGATTTCTTTGCACAACATACTCAAAGAACACCATTCTTTGTGCAAAGTATGCAAAGCCTGCAAATCCTGCGAATCACATTCGTAGAAGCAGAACTCCACTTGCATGGTGAGCACATGGGTGGTGGGTGCACAAGCCGAACACAGTCACATACGCTTAAAGCAGAAAGAAGGCAGGGCCAAGGCCAAGCCAAGGAAACCCAACGGATTCCTACCATTAAACTGTATTCCTTACACAACAGTAGATATAATGTGGAAGTTGATTGATAACTTTACCTTGTAATGTTGCAGTGAAAGAAGTCTTGCTGCTATAGCATCAGTCATTTGATCATGCAAGTTCAATTGGCATGCAGAAATGATCACATTATGCTTCTACTGCAAACATGATGTTGCACAAACCCTTCAGATTAATTAGCGCTCTGTAGGTGATGGTGCCAAATATGATTGCCTCATTAGGCCTTGAATCATCGATTTACCTTGCATCAACTGTACAAGATTCCTTCCATTCCACCTTTGTCATATTGTTGGGAATCAAAGATAACCAAAGATACACAGGATCAGTAGTGAATACAGGGGAGCACAGGAATAATATAGATAAAGAAAGATGAATACTCTTTAAAATTCCCCCTGCAGCCCATACCATGGACTGGAGAGCAAAGTAATTAGGGCTGTAATAATATCAGAGGCAATTACCAAACTGTGCCAAGGTATATTAATGTGTGGCAAGAAATGAATTAATGAATAAAACTGGTTCCTTCAAATAAACTGCACTAAAAGTGACCAAAGACACTGTGCTGTAGAGTGAGCACAAACTATTAACAGTGTCCAGTAATCAGAAACATTAGACTAGAGAGCTTTCAGGCTTGTACTCCTGTGAGAAACCCTGCAGTCTGGTAATGGTTTCAATATATAAACAGGTACCAGGATCTGTGAATGTTATCCAGATATACCACATTTTTAAAGATAAGGATGAGCTAGGGCAGCTGAGTTGTTGCCACTTCCCTTTGAGCACTATCTAGAAGGCAGAGAGACCATCATAAGACCCATAACAGAGCTAGACAGAATAGGCTTCCTGCATGAAACCAGGAGAATACAGGTGTCCAGGTAACTCGGCACCCTGGAGCAATATCTATCATACAAGGAAGCACTACTATCTTAAGGATGCATGCATAAGCCTTGCTTTGCTTGCTTGTTGCTCATCTGAATCCATATTTGCAGTCAATACAGAATTTAATCTTCGTAACATACATGGTTAGGCTTTGTTCAGGGAAACCTGGAATCTAAAGGATATTGTCTTGGCTGGACGAGGTCCCTAGGGTTAACTGATAGATCTTTTGCAGGTAATGCTGCCATATCTGTCCTGTAAATGACTGAATTATGCTATTGTTTTTGAGGGTGGCATAATCTGATCAAAGGAGGAAGTCCATTGCTTTTCTTAATGAGTCACTGTTCTATCCTTGCTTCTTTCCAATTAAGAGGTATGTCCCAGACATTCCCTTATGTCTAGGATAATCCACAGGCAAATTATAGACTGAACCATGAAGCATTCCAAAAGCCAGTCCAAGCTATTTTGCTGTCTAAAACACAGAACAAAATGGTACCTTCTTCCATTCCATGGACAGACAGCAGGATTTTTCTACAATGCTGCCATTGGGACAACATCTGCCACTATGCCTAAAGGCAGTGGGCTAGTTCAGGTGGCAAAAGGCAGGCCATTTCACAGAGAAGACTGTCCACCAACGCCGTGCTGGTGCCAACCAGCTCTGCCTGCCAAGGCAGCCTGAGCGCTCTGTCTAATGCTAGGACTGGCTCTGCTATCACTCCAAAAGGGATGTAAGTCACATGATCAGGAACGGCTCCTTTTCCTCAAAGAAATGGCTCCCATAGTGCAAGGATAAGAAGCCGCTGTGACAGAAATCCTGAGAAAGACAGCATGGCAAGATGTAAGGATTTAACACCAATGGATTGCTTGGTAGGAAATGACATGGCTTTGCACAGCTACTTTGTTGGCACCACATTGTGAAATGGAAATAGCTGCTTCAGAAAGAAACCTTGGAAAAGGAGTTGCATAGGAAAATTATGCATGTTCAAGGTATGGCTTCTACTGTCAAACAAAAATAAAAGTCATTTTTCCCCTCCTTTCCTGGTAAAACTATCCCTAGTGGCTGAATACAGAAGAGACTAAAGAAATAGAATCATTTGCTGGAAGAATGGTTAGGAATAGCCTGGACCACCACAATTCATTCAATAAACAACATGCCTATTTTGTCTTCATTCTCAACTACACTGGCTCAGCTGTTCCCTCTGGTCTAGTAGACAAGCTCCTGAAGGATGAAAGGTTAATCATTGCTTGACCCTCTAATGTAATGAGGAGTGGGAAACCAACTGTGGAACCCACCCTGGAAAGATTGATTTCTTTGAGCTTGGCCTATCATATGGATTTTGTGTAGCCAATTGCCTTTTGATGGATGGTTAGAAGATGCCTCCTTACTATAGACAATAAAGAGCATTGCATTTTTTTAGAAACCAATTAGAAAACCACTCAAGTTTATTGCTGTATGTTCCAGGTCAACTGTTCTCCTTATGGAGGAAGAACAGCATAAATTCTTCCTCTTTTGTTTAATCCTTAAATGATTCCACAGATACCTGATTCATGAGATCAGATCCCTTCCATTTGCATACTCTGTACTCATAATACTAAGAATCGCCCAATGAAATTGATAGGTGCCAGATTCAGGATAGAGAAGAGAATGTATGTCATGATACAACATATAAACTTGTGCATCATTCATCTGTTCGGAATATTAGCAAAGCTGTCCTCCAGACTCATATTCCAAATGCATCAATTTTCTTCCTGCCACCTTTCCTGCTCTCCATCCTATGCATTCCGAATAAGAATACAATGGTGTGGATGAAATTGGCCTTGGCCTCCAGTGAAATATCCTTGATATTTTCTAGTTCCTTCATGGTGTACTCCTAAATCTTAATCTTCTAATTTATTGGATGCTATTTTCCCTTGAATTGATGGCTGAGCCAAAATATGCAAACTCTCACAATTTTGATTTCTGCATTGTTTAATGGGTTTAGTGGTATTAACTTGTTTTAGTCTTTACATTCAGATTTTTACATTTCTGTGGTGAAATTTTATATTGTATCTTATTGCATTTTATGAATTGTTGTGCACTCTTCAGACAGTCTCTGCTATTAGAGACTGCAATAAAGAAATAAAGCTAAAGCTAGAGCTAGAGCTAAAGCTAAAGCTAAAACTAGCGGCAAAGCAATATAAAATCATCCAGCATGGTCTAATGGTTGGAGTGTTGGACTGGGGCTTCAGAAACTCTGGGTCTAGCTGTGAAGTTCACTGGGTGACTTTCGGCCAGTTATAGACTTTCAACCTAACCTACCTCACAGTTTTATTGTTGTGAAGATAAACTGAAAATGAAGATCCTGAAAGCATCTTTGGGCTCCTTGCAAGTGGAAGAAAGGTGGTGTGTAAACACAAATGAAGAAGAAGAAGAAGAAGAAGAAGAAGAAGAAGAAGAAGAAGAAGAAGAAGA
>NW_025335727.1:11529508-11588882 GCF_004798865.1 Varanus komodoensis | reverse complement strand
GAGGAGGAGGAGGAGGAGGAGGAGGAGGAGGAAGAAGAGGAAGAAGAAGAAGAAGAGGAAGAAGAAGAAGAACCACCTTAGCAATCAAATCAAAACTGAGCTCCAGTCAAAGAGACCCAAAGGCTTGGCACCAAAATTAAGCCACTACTTATTGGCAGCTTGTCGTCCATATCCAAGGTCCCTCAGCTGACAATAGTGTCTCTTGCATCTCTACAAAATATATAGCCTGTAATCCTGGTTTGAAGAATACAACATACCTTTCATACTTGATTCCCCACAAATATTGAAGTTGCAATCCATTTCCAGCTGTAAATGGCATCACTAAAAGACTGGGAGCATACCGGCAATTAGAGCAGTTCTATAGAACCGGTGCCACATCATTTCTATAATTTGTTCCTGAGAGCAATTCACCTGCTGCATTCTGCACTGCTGCCTCTTTTATGAGAAGATGCGCCATTGTGCCCAAATTATCATTGTCCAGGAACTGTACCTCACAGTCTAACTGAAGCCAGCCAAAATCATCCTGAGCCACTGAATTTCCAGTGGAAAAGATAAATCTAGAAGTACCAGGTCTAGAAAAGTACTTCCAAATACTTGCTCCTTCATGCAAGAAGGAATCACACACAGAGTAGGTCCCTTGTCCAAATTCTGGACCTTTGAACCACCCATAGAGCATCTTTCCTAGATTCAATTTTTAGTCCACTAGCCCTTATCCAACCTCATACAACCCTAATGACAGTCAATGGATAGTTAGTTTTAACTCTAATTGTTCCAAAAGCATATTGGTGATGGATGCAGAATTATCTTTCTTTCTCTCAATTTCTCTCACTCTCAGTCTCTCTCTCTTTCTTTCTCTCATTTTACCATTGCTTTGCTTTTTATGGGGCTTGTATTGTGTTTTATTGGTTTGCTTTATACATTGTTGTAAACTTCCCAGAGAGCATCAGGGGTGCATAGAAATGAAATGAATGACCAAATAAATAAATATGTGTTGTGCTTTTTAATCTTGTTTTTATTCCTTTAAGTTCAATTTAACATAAAATAAGCTTCATGAGGTTTAGAGGCAGCTGTAGCATACAGGAGAATCTATGGATTTACATTTTCTAGCATTTTCCCCTGAGAAAGTCATCCGTCAGGGTTACCAAGGCTGTTTCAGCCCCAAACCTACCCTTGAAGCAGAATGGAATTTCCTCCTTTAGTAAAGATCAAGGACAGCTCTACCCAAACAGAAGATAGGGTGGTAGAACTCTTCCTAGGCTATACTACAAATACTCAGATTGAAGTGGCTGATTTGATTTGTCACAAAAAGGCAGCAAATGGCTGGTTACTAAATTTATTGTTGTATTTATGCTGCTGAGGGAGAGGAGGAGGAGCATTTCTGTTTCAGATACCAAAATAATATGATGAGCCTCGGCTATTACACATTTTCACTTGCTGGAGGAAAAGGAATTTGCTAATTCCTCAGGCAGCAAAATGTCTTAGTGCACATAAAATGTAAATGCTTTGGGGAATGGTTCTAGTTTAGCATCATCTGTTACATATTAGTTTTGTATGTATGCTGATACTCCACTGCCTCCAATGAGGATATTTGTCAACATGGGAGCTGCACTACCACCACCACGAAACTGAAATGGTACGGGCCAGGAATTTTTGTAATACTGCATCCATTTGGGCAGGGCAGGCTGTGGATGAGTTCAGAAGGTTATTAGTGTTCATATTTCCTTTGGATGGGGAACTACGTACATTATTTAGAAGTCTGATTCCTCACAACATGAACTTTTCATTGAATAGGAGAATGCTAAATTTCAAGGCCTGAAAGCCCAAGGAGAAAACGTAGTTTGCACTTTTTTTAAAGTCCTTATTTAGACCTCCATAATTTATCTTCAAAATACATTTTGTAATAAAAAACAAAAACATTCTGTTTTTGGACTACAATATTGACTGTTGTGAGTTGAGGTTCCTCCTTCAAGCAATCATAAGTCACAGAACATTTTCCTTGAAATTCTTTATTGCTCCTAAGTACAAATCACTCAAAACTCAAATGCTTTGGCCACCTAATGAGGAGGAAGGACTTGCTGGAAAAGACTCTGATGCTGGATGTGATTGAAGGCAAAATAAGAAGGGGATGGCAGAGGGTGAGGTGGCTAGATGGGATCAATGGGGCGGTGGGTGTAGGCTTGAGTGGACTCCAGGAGATGGTGGAGGACAGGAGACCTTGGAGGAATGTTGTCCATGGGGTTCTGGAAAGTCGAGCATGACTTAGTGATTAATAATAATAATAATAATAATAATAATAATAATAATAATAATAAACCAAATGACTCAGAACAGATCTCTGAGCATGCACAGAGCAGCTTTCAAACCCAATCTAGTGTTTACTTCCAGGAACTCTCCTTATGAGTATGCCCAGACACCCTCCCTGCATGAGGAGCTTTCTGAAAACGAGCACACCTTTTCTCTGTGCACTGCTCATTCAATTGGGCCTCCTGTCTCTGCCATGGGGTTGAGAATAGAGGGAGAGGCTGGTCTGCATCTAAAAATTTCTCATCCTCAGAGAACTCTCCCTCTAGTTGATCATTGATCATTTCCAGGAGCTGCCTGGCTCGGTGAAGCATCCCGCCTTGAGATAATCACCTCCACCTCCTTCATCTCCGAATCTTGACCCAGCCCATCCTCCACAATCCCACTGTAATTTGTTCCACATCCCAATTCCAAATTGTCTGGGATGCAGCCAGCAGTCCATGAGAATGATTGCCCAGAACAGCCAACCTTCTCACTCCCAACAGAATATGGTTATCAAAACAGCTGCAACTACTTTTCATGCATTTTAGTAATTGTCCCTGCTAATTACAGCTGGGATGTAGAATTGGAGATTGTAACACATTAAATTTGAAGAAATTAAAACGGAACCATTTTAGGGAAGTATTATGTTCTTTTGGGGAACGCCAATCTTAGTGAGGAATTAGCTAATTAAAAACACCAGGGTAGTGCCTGAATAAACCATTAAAACCAAGGGTTACTTTCACACTTGATTGGTGCATGTCAAAATATTGTTTCTCTGTTTTGAACTCTTCATAGCATATATTATATATTGATGGTAGACAGTGAATAATTTCTCTGTGTATGGATATGGCACAGAGAAACATTGGATTAATGTATCTTGAAAGAAGATTTTGGAGTACTCTGCTCCCTAAGCACCATCTGTTCTGGATTTTTGCATCTACATTTGTTTGTTTTAATGGCTTTGGAACATGGTCTTCAGACTTTAGACAAGAAGCAACTGTGACAGCATATATACACAAATAACTAAGAAAGTGTCATTTTACAAGATAAAAACTAGTGAGGGAAAAACAATTTGAAATAGAACTATTTGAATATCCAAATATTTGAATAGCTTTTGCTTACCATCTGTCAAGAGACATGTATTTCTAAGTATTGTATCATATTATTAACATTGTTAGTATTACTACTATTATTATTGATCTAACAAAATCTAAATACATAGTACTTTATAAAGAACATAATTTATAAGTTCTTATAATTTATAAGTTCTTTATAAACCCATGCAAGTCTTACACACACACACACACACACACACACACTTTACACATAGTGAATGAGCAGGGAAGTTGACAAGAGGCATATAATGTGCAGCATTATATTGTCCTAAAATTTTGTCCAGAAGCTGCACTTAGGTTAGTAACAAGAGTAGCTCATTGGTGTATTATTGGACCAATGCTAAAGGAACTGCACAGGCCTCTAAATGCTATCATGCCAAACTTAAGGCTCTGCTATTTTATTTTATTTTAGTTTAGTTTAGTTCAGTTTAGTTTAGTTATAAAATCCCAAACAATTTGGAACTAGGATGCTTAAGGGATCCTGAATCCCTACTGGCCTGCTCAGTTGCTGTACTCATCAAGAGATACTCACCTGTCGCAGTCCAGTCCATCATGGATCAGAATAGAGTTTTTGGTATCACAGCTCCCACTCTCACAAACTCTCTACCCCTACAAATCAGGCAGAAGTGGCACTGCGATTTCTAGGAAGGAAATCTTGTTCTCTAAAGGAATCCTGTTTTCTTGTTTTGCTTGTTATGTACATTGCTTTAAAAATTATTCAATGTAAGCCATTAATATTGTGGAATAAATAGCATTTCTTCCATACATTTTTTAAAGAAAAGAACCTCCAAGCGGGCTGCTTTGTCCCACTTGTACTGTGATGAATGACATGCTTTTGCCAGCTAAATTGGGGAAAACGGTTATCAAGTAGAGCCTTGACAGATTTATGAGTTTGCTTCTGAATGAGTGCTTCAAAGATTTGGGGATAGTCATCGTTGTGTTTCTCATGCATGTTCGTTGACCCCCATTAAATTCACGTCACTCATGGCTGATGGATCTTAGAAATACCCAAGTTTTAATGGTGGAAAATTGTCAGCACAAACCAGATACTCAACACTTATCGATACTATCAATACCAGTCTTTCTCTTTTTTAGTTCAATGTGTAATAAATTGAAAACTGTGTGTGCTGCAGAGGGTGGGAGAGAACAAAGCCTGCATTCCTCTGTCAATAGAAAGGCAACCAAACAGAAAAGTGGGGCTGCAAATAGAGAATAAGGTGTGATTTTTTCTGTATGCTTGTTTGTCTCAGAAGGATGCTACAGAGCAAAATTATTTAAAAGAAAAGGTTATTAGCTGGAGAAAAATTCTTTTAGATCAGAATTTTATACCTGAATGACATATGATGATAGGACATTCATGTATGGGTATACCACATTTATTTAAACCCCCTCCATCCCCATTAAGGTTGTGTCAGAGGGAGTTATCTCTACTTCCATGTGCTATTTTCCTAGGTTGCCCACTATCTGGTTGCATCCGCAATGGTTTTATGGTGGAATATTACAACCTAGTCCCCTTTACACTGTACATACTTGAATAGCATTTTGATAAGGACCAAATACTTTTGGTCACCTCCAAAGTAGAAACATGAGTCCTCACATGAAAAGTAGGCAATAAAGATCCATATATTTATTCTCACTATATTGTATTCTTCCACAAAGGGATCACACTCTAATACAATGGCTACTATGCTGCAGGCTTGGATGGTGCAAATACAGCAGTACTTTACTTAAAAGAAAAAAAAACCCTTAAAATGCAAATAATTTTCCCAGTATTTTAACATTTAACTTTTTAACTTTAGTTTTAAGATTGAATTTTATCCTGCACTGCTGCTATATGTCTGTGTTGATTCAGTTGCAGTTTCTGTGGTTTTATTGTCTTATGTTAAGTTTTTGTTGTTTGAGTGTTTTTAACTTTTGTATACTGCCTTGAGTATTGAGAGGTATTGAAATGAAATGAAATGAAATGAAATGAAATGAAATGAAATGGAGTGGTATGTTTCCAAAAGGGAAACATTCTGTGGAAGATTCTGTGATTGCCATTCAACTTTCTATCTTTCATCGGTTCTATTCCCATATAGGGTAGGTCTTAGAAAGGATGAGACCAGGCTTTTCTGAACCCACCAAAACATGCACAAGAAATTCATTTCAGTTCATTTTTATCATGGCTTACTCAGTTTACACCTTCCAGATGAAAAACAGACTCATCCACAGACCCATAGTTTCTACCTAGCTTGAAGTGCCTGATCCTGCCTAATCTTGGAAGCTAAGTAGAGATGGGTCTGGTTGAAATCTGGATAGGTGACATAAATGTTGTGAACTGCTCAGTTATTATAATATGTAATAATATTAATAATTATAAATGATCTGTGGCTGAAGTCCATAAATTTCTGAGCTTCCAATGTGATTCACAGAAAAAAAACTGTTCAACAGCATGTGCACATTTGAAAAACAAACAAAAATAGATTATAAACAATCTGCACATTTCAAAAAAACAAACACATTGGAAATTACTTGAAAATACACATAGATTTTCATATGAAAATAAAAAGAAACCTCTCTGATTTGGACTGGAATCTGAATCAATATTGAGATGAAATTCAAAGAATTTTGGTGAGCTCAGCTTTTTCAGATTTGCAAATACCTAATCCCACTCTCAATAGAATTGTCTCCTTGCCCCCTCATATTCACACATTAGAAAGGATCACCTACACACATAAAATTGTATGTCAGAAGGTTGCAAAGAATCAGGACTCCTGCATAACTAGAAGATTCATAGCATGGCATACTCACACAGCTGTATCTATAGGTGTATTGGCCACAGGATCTTTTCAATAAACAAATGTGTGTAAGTGGGGGAGCAGGGAAAGGCAGCATGGGAATGCTGGCAAGGCCAAAGTCTCCTGTCCTCTTCTTTAGTAAATGTTGAGCTCACATAGGTAGATCAAAGCTGGTTAATGAGTCCTGATTTCAAACTAAACTTTGGAATCCAAAATTAATCTATTAGATTTTTATGGAATCCTGAACCTGTACTAGATGAACATTCCAGTCAATTTCATCAGGCAATTATCCACAGAACACACCTAAATGGGAGACCAACTTAAATGTATGTAAATGTAAAAATATATAGTAGTCTTCATTAGGTAAGATTCCAGGCTACTATAAAACAATGTAGATAATGAATTATTTAAATCCAATACAGTAAAAACTATGAAAGGTCTTCTAGTACCTTAAAAATAAGTTTATTCATATATGAGCTTCACTTCATCAAATTCACAGAATACTGTGCAGACCTTTCAAGTTTTTATAAAGCATGTGTGGAGGGTAAAGGGAGGAGTGCAAATAATGAGATCAGAAGGCAAAGCAGTGCAGAGCATATTCATGGTGATAATCACATTATTAACAGTGGTCCTTTGCTGTACAGCTGTTGCTGATAACACACATCTGGGTGCTAGGTAAACCAAGTGATACACGCAGAGTGATAACCATCTGTTCTCCCAATCCAGGGATAGAATTGAATCAGTTGATGAATTCTGATTAGCCGTTTCTCATGCTACTCTCCCATTGAAGTTCCTTAGTTCACAATGGATAGACACTTTAAGGTCTGTGATAGAGTGTGAGTGTCTTAGGATGCTGTGCAGTACATAAAAAACCTGAAACTCTGAGTGGATGTCGTGGACTGGAGTGCATGCAAGCTTAGGTGAAAATACATGCATTTGCCTTTAAGGGGCCACAAGGCTCTTTGTTACTTTGCTCCAATGCACTATCCCAGCTGCCTTCATGGTCACACTAGAGAACTTGTTACTGTACAAAGAAATGCTAACATCAAACAACCACCACCATCATCAAATAATCCCAAGGCAGAAAATGTTTAAGGTGCAAATTGATCGATTCTACAAATTAAAGCACTTAGGAAAATAAGCATGTCTTAACTTGGCACTAACAAACGTGTAAAGTGGGCACATGGCCTAGGTCTTCAAATAAGAATTGTTACAAAGTAATAAAGTCCATGCTGAAAAAGCCCTTTGCTGAATCCTTAGCATCCTTCCGATAAGGGATGCACTTGGATCTGAAGCTTATGATAAAATAAGAGAAGACACAGCTAATCTCATATGGGAAGAAGCATTTGTTTGACAGGTATTTGGGCCCTAAGCCCTTCAGAGCTTTAATGGGGAGTATGAACATGTTGGAAATGAGAAAGGAATGTGCTCTTGGCCCGCATTTGCAAGACCTGCTGATTGGAATTGGGGGAGGGGCAGGGGGAGGGGGAAGAACAGGATTAGGCCTTGGAATGTATACCAATTCCAGACTTTGAGATGAGAGAAGTGGAGACACTTATCTCAAGAATCTACTCCCCAGGTATCTACTCCCCTTTGAGAGTATCCAAGACCTACAGTTAGTGGAAAGAGGCTTGGAACAGGGAATTTTCTCAGAGACACAAAAGGTGCAAGCCACTCTGGACCCCATGTCAGTGGCGGAGGGTGACCCAGTTGGAGGATCCCCATGCCTAAAAGGTGTGCTCATTTTCAGAAGGCCCCTTGCAAAGGGCTATTTAGTTAGTTAGTTAGTTAGTTAGTTAGTTAGTTAGTTAGTTAGTTAGTTATAAAATTTGTATGCCGTCCAATTACTTGCATCTCTGGATGGCTTACAGCATAAATAAATTGACAACCCACTCTGGCTGCAAGTTAATAAAAATACAACAGTAAAATTCAATATTAAGACATATTAAAATATTGATTAAATTAAAAGGTCTTAACCTGGCACCGAAAAACATATAATGACAGCACCAGGCAGACCTCTCTAGGGAGTGCATTCTATAGTTGGGGCACCACCACAGAAAAGGCCCTCCTCCGGGTACTCTGTCTCCTAACATCTTTCACAGAGGGTTCCCGGAGGAGGGCTTCTGTTGCTGATGTCAGGGGACAGGAGGGCAAATAGGGAAAAAGGCGTTCCTTTAGGTATCCTGGTCCCAAGCCATTTAGGGCTTTATAGGTAATAACCAGCACCTTGAATTGAGCCCGGACTTGGATGGGAAGCCAATAGAGCTGATAGAGGACTGGGGTTATATAACACCCAGTCCCCGTCAGCAACCTGGCAGCTCTATTTTGGACCATCTGAAGTATCCAGACTGTCTTCAAGGGCAGCCCCACATGAAACACATTACAGAAATCCAACCAGGAAGTAACCAATGTGTGTATTACTGTTGCTAGGCAATCCTCCTCCAGGTAGGACACAGCTGATGGATTAGCCAAAGATGAAGGAAAGCGCTCCTCGCCACTGCTATCACTTGGGCTTCCAAGGTCAGCTCCGGGTCAAGCAGCACTCTCAAGCTGCAGACCCTGTCCTTTAGAGGGAGTGCAACCCTTTCCAGGGCAAGGCCCAAGTCACCTACCCAGGAGCTTGAATCACCCACCAACAGAACCTCCGTCTTATCTGGATTGCATGTCAGTTTATTGGCCTTCATCCAGCCCATTACCTCGGCCAGGCACAGGTTCACTTGATAGGGCCCAGACATTCTCATATGATAAATTCTTAATACTAGATTGGCTTCAATGAACAGCCCTTTGTATGCTCAGAGACTCATTCTGGTACTTGTGCTTCTGGAAAATGCTTTGGTTAATAAAGAACATTTTGCCAGAAAGGGCTGTAGCTTTGAATGTATGAAAGGAAGAACCCCAGCTCATGACACACATTGACTTGGGTCTGGAATGAATAAAATACATTGCTGAACCGTTAAACTGATGGCCATGTTAATTAATATTATTCAGCTATGGAGACCAAAGTTTTTGAAAACTCCTATACAAGTTTTAAGGTGTGTGTGAGTTGAGCGCAAATACTACACTCATTAGACTGTTCTCTTGGCTGATATGTACCTTGCATTCAACAATTGTCTGTCAGGTGTAGAATTATGTCCCTGACAAAACAGAATGTCATTATCTCTGAGCATATGATATGAAGATTGTTCTGCAGTGATGTGGTTTTTAGGAGGAGAAAAATACAGCAGGAGGAAATTCACAAGAAACTGACCTGACTAGAGGACAGTGATTGGTATTGCTATACACTGGCAAATTTTCTTGTCCTGTTATTGTGTGTTCTTGGAAAAATGAACCTGCTGGAGGGGAAAAGTGAATGAAGGGTGAAATGAAGCGTATATAAAGATGTCTAATTGTGAGTACCACAAGCAACGGGTCAACAGATTACTCTTTCTTTTCATACCTAACATGCCAGAAGACAGAAATAAAATTCATGGGATTTTGCTAGGTTGATGCACTGGAATGAAAACATCAGAATGAAATTTATCAAGGAGAAATGCAAAGTTCTAATCCTAGGAAAAAGAAACGAAATGCATAGCTACCAGACAGGGGATACTTGGGTCAACAAAAGGGTTGCGGTGAACCCTATCGGAACATGTCCTCCAAGTATTCATGGGATTCCTTTGGTTCTCACACTGGTCTTCCAAAACAAACTTTGCTGAGTAGAAGTCCATGGATGCTTGCAAACCCCCAGATGCACAACCAAAAGATGGCTGCAACTGGTGTAGAAGAGGGATGCTGCTTGTGCAGTGGTCATGGGGGGGACTTTCCTGGTAAGCACCTCAAGACCAACCTTCTTTGTGGTTGGTTGCAGTACTCAGAAGTTGGCTGCTGGTGGTGTGTGAGAAGGAAGTAGCTTATGTAGTTCGAAGGCTCAGTTCATGGCAGGCATGGCACAAGCTCTAGGCACATTCACCAGGAACTCAAACTCTGAGCCACTGGAAAGTAGGTCAGAACTCAGGGAAATGGGCCCAGGAAATCCATCAGATTCCTATCCCTGGATAAATCTTGGGATTGTTATAGATCACAAACTGATTATGACTCAGCAATGTAATGCAGCTGCAAAAACAGATTCTGTTGTTCTGAAGATTGAGTTTGTGGGCTCTCCCGCATTGGAGACGTTCAAGATGCATCTGGACACTGCTTAGTTAGGGATGCTTTCACTTGGAGTCCTGCTATCTCAGAGAATTGGATCTGAAGGCCTTCTTGGCCCTTTCTTGCTCTACTGTTCTATCATTCTATAAAACGGTTGTTCTGTATATGTGATAGAGCCTACTTACCAATGTGCTGGTTTATAGAACAGACTCTTGAGGGGATGGAAATAAGCAGAGTCAAATAGCTAGTTTGTGGTTCCATTTAGTGATGGCTGACTCCTATAATTACTAGGCTCCTAACACAGTCTCCCCATCAATGGCTTTCCAGTTATCTTGGTGAAAGGAGAGTACAAACTGCAGGGAGGTCACCTGACTGCAGAAACTTCAGATTCCTCTATTGCCACCAAGCAGAATGGGAAGGGTAGTTTTCATTGTTTGCCAGCTCAGTGTGAGGTGTCATTATGAGGACACTGTGTGGGCTCCAACTGAAGCATATATCTGAGGCAAAGCAGCCTACTTCAGAGATTTTCTGTGCCTCACAGCTGAGCCAATTCTAATCCAAGTTAGAGCAGTTTGGTTCTGCAGCTTCTGTCCTGCCTTGATGTCTGTTTCATATTTAACTTTTGAAAGTCCAATTAGATACATTATTGAATCTTCCATGAGCTATGCAAGCTTTCCACAAAAGGGAAACACCAGAGGGGATGGAGAGGTCAACTGATAGCAAGTTTAAAGAAGGCAGAATGACCTAGCAGATATTTCCAGTCACAAAACTTTGGGAAGGGACATAATAGGAACACATCCAAAGCTGCTGTTTGGACTACATCTATTGCTAGGAGCAGCACTCGGAAGCTCCAAAAGCAGTTTCAGTGGTGTCCCAGTAAAGCACAATCAGTTCATTGTGTCTCCACGGAGAGTCCAAAATGCAGACAAAAGTTTTGATCCGTGCCAACAGACCCTTTATCTTGACTAGGATCAGCTCTTTTGTGAAGTTAACAGTTTTAAGAAGAGCCCTCCCCAAAATACTTTTCATGACAACAGGGAACCCTATCTTGTTGCTAGGTGATGTCACCCCAGCAATTGAGCAGCTAAGCTCAGAGAGACAAAAGCTTCCCACCCAAAAGTAACAGTGCTGCATCCCTATGAGCGTTGTTCTGCATTTTCTGCATTTTCAGCGTTTAGCTGACACTCCATGCTTCATGCAAACGTTTTATCCTATATATAAGATAAATTAAATTTTAAAGCAGTGTTTTGAGTGTAGGTTTTCATTTTTTTTAAATGTATACACACTGACATTTGGCAACCATAAAGAAATGTGAAATTCAAAGAAGTTTTCCAGATGGGCTGTTCTTATGGAGCTGAGCTGATTCTGACATTAAACCTAAGGCAAGGTTGATCATTCATTGTAGGAGATAAAATTTGTATGTGAAGCACAGAGCAGCAATTTGAGGGCGGCAGTAAGATTATCTTTAGTCTGGAGCCCTAAATCGCGATGGATTGTTCTAAGAAACCTATCAAATTCTTGATAATAAACATTTTGTTAAAGTTAGTTGAGGCTAACAAGAGGGGAAACCAGACCGCATCAGTGGGTTATATCCAAACTTGCCATTCTACCTAACAAATTCTACCTCCCTACCTAACAAAGAGGAAGAGATAATTTTCATCTGCCTGTACCACCTCCCCGCATTGTCTCAAAGAGTCTCCCAGTCTTCCAGAGTAGATGTTTAGAAGAGGTATCGGGGTGCTGGGAAAGAAAGAACTGGGAAAAATTGCATTCTTATTCTCATGAAAATTTCCCACAAGCAGAGTTCCACTGGTTGGCAGCATCCCATAGGGTATTTAAATCCCGCTGATCCTGTGTAACAAGCTAGTTTCCTTCTGCAACTGACCCCACTGATTGCAGAATGCAATTTTGACACTTCCATGTTTGTTTCTGCAATGAGGCAGGTGAGCAGAACAAGTTCCACCAATCTGTCTTATCCAGAAGTGAGCATTCCTGCCTATGTCAAGTGCTTTGTTTAGGAAGCATTAAATTTTTGCTATGCAGCATCACAAAACTAGCCAAACCCACCGCATGAGCGACGTAATCAGAGTGATACTGCCTGGAGGAATCTAAATCTAACAGGATCACTTTGTGTTGTAAAATTGCTATTTTGGTTGCTCTGGCTATAACTGTACTGTGTTCCTGCTACTAATGATTTCAGTGAAATCGCATCCTCTTCACAAGACATGGAATGCAAAGATTTAGTTTATAAATTGAGCCAAGGGATGGGAAAATAAGGCTTTATGGTATGCGTTAGCAATAATGACCTTTAAGGTTTCAATCTGTGGGATTGCAATCTTGAAAATGTCGAGTGAAAGCTTTCATTTAAGCTATCTATCAGAGCCATTTAATGAATCAAGGAGAGTTGCATGTGTACATAGATCGACTCAGTGCTAATCCACCAGTCATATTTGGCGGGGTGCAGTGGACCATAAAATTGGAAAATAGATACTGTAACTTCATACAGTGCACAGAAACCATAGGAGGAAATTTAATGTTCCTGGGTGAATTCTGAAGGATTTAAAACTCAGCTGCATTGAAAACAACAACAGCAGCCCTTAAAGAATGTAATTTCCTTAATATTGAATATTTCAAGAACAAATCCTGAAGCTTTTTAGAAAGTAGAATTCTCTTTTTTTCCCTGCAGATCACAACACACCTGTGAACTGGAGTGGCAGACAGTGAACAGAAGTACTTGGTATTTCTATAGCACTTTTATGCTATTGGTAGCTCTTTTCATATATCATCCTGAGGAGACCTACACTAGCTGCCCTTCAATTTATAGGAAAACATAGCTGTGAAATTTATGCAAAATGCATTTAGTGTGGTCAGGGCACATATTAATTAGTGCAGTAGCTGAAAGTGTGAGCTTGTGCCACATACACAATTGCTGGAAAAGTCAGAGGATTTGAAAGTGGGATGTGTGTAAAGAATGGTCCTTTAAAGTTCATTTTTTGATGTGCTTGTTTTGTTTTGTTGTGTGTGAGAGAGAGAGTGGGGGGAGGGGGAGGGGGTCAGTTATGTGAATGTGTGAAGGAACAAAAAGGTGGAGATGTTTTTTTAAAGGGAAAAATAAATTATTGATCCTGCATACCTTTGCAAAATATCATGGGGAAGGAGAAGACTGGTACTGTTTGCCCCAGGAGTACACCCAACCGTTCCCCTCCACCCACAAGTAAACATAATGCAGACTTTTCCATGAGCTAGTTCTATTGAAATCAATGTGATTTAAGGCCATGGGAGATACGTGAGCAGACATGCATTTAGCCAGCTCATGTTTCTTGAGCAAAAGGGTGAAGGAAACAATTGGGTAGGCTTGAAAAGACACCACAAGCTTTATTTCTTCAAAGCAGGAGGAGGAGAGGGGTAGCAGCATTGCATTTGGAAGTCACCGTGGGGGCCATGGTGAGGAAAGCCATGGAAGGATCTCTCAGCTGGTGCTGATTTGCCAGAGATTTTGGCAATAGGATTTTTCTTCTTCCCCATCAATCCATCCCTACTGATGTCACCTCTCCTGGCTCCGGAACGGTGCATAGCACACATTGATTTATGTACAGGGGAAAAAGTGCAATGTATAGAAAGCTGTGGAAAAAAAGCTGGTCCAACAAAAATCAGGATATAATGGCAGAAAGGATGGGTGGGCACCATCAGACATGTCAGCACGTCAGGCATTACCTACCGTAGATTGGTCATCGAGAAATTTCAGGTCTAGGGAAATAGGCCAATTCTTTAAAATCATTTGTGCCATCCATATAATCTAAGCAGCTTGGAAAAACTAACTAGAACCACATACTCTGGCCAGTAAGGCTCAGGGGCCAATGAAAAGCAAGTGGCAACTAACTCTCTCTCACCACCACCATGTCTGAATCCTAATGATCCCTATCCAGACACACGCATCTCTTTATGTGCAGCCCGTGCCTCAAAAGACATGCCAGTGGCAATCGCTGCTGCATCATGCACTGCCATTTTTATCTAGACAGCCATTTTTGACCATCTAGATCAGTGGTCCTCAAACTTTCTCAATTGGGGGCCAGTTGAAAGGCTGCAGTGACCGTCGCGGGCCAGTGAGGTGGGGCTGCCTGGGGCGCGGGCTGGTGAGGTGCTGTTGGCACGTGAGCAGTGGCACAGGCTGGATGGATGGCCATGGTGGGCTGGATCCGTCCTGCAGGCTGTAGATTGAAGACCCATGATCTAGATAATGCACTGAGGGGCTGAGGGAAGGAGGCTGTGATGTAGATAGGAACTGGTGTAAGTTCTTAGATCCACATTTCTCTCCTCCCTGTCCTACAGCATGTCCCCTTTGCTCCTCTTTGTGACTGGAAATCCAGCCACAAGTTCTCAGGATCTCAGAGCTGGGATTCCAAATAATCTGAACCCTCCTTCTCCAGCTACATATAGGGTCACCCCGTAAGCTAATCTGTATTGTTTACAAAGATCAGTGAAGCAGCAGAGGTCCCCTCTGGTGGCTGTCTGATCTGGGGAAAGAAGTATGCCTTTGCTGAAGCACTCTCCCTCCTTCAAGAACCTAAAGCATCCCCGATGAATGATGGCAAGGAACCATTCATGTAGCAAGACTGGCGAGAACCTGGACCTCGAGGGGAAATGTCCATGAGTTCTTCCTCACAGGAAGAGGGGAGCTCCACCTCTGGTAGAGACTGGATGACAACCTAGTCCCTGAAAATGTTGCTGCCTCAATAGCAAAGGAGTCCTTAAGAGAAAGGCCTTTCTCATAAGTATGATCTCCCCAAAGCCTTTAATGAGCTGCAGCTGAGTGTTGGGTGGGAATCTGGAAGGTCCCCTTATACAAGTTCTCAGTAATTTCTTACAAGCTGCTTTAACAACATTTTGTTTCCAACTTCTTTGATGGTGCTTGATGGCTGAACTTCCATATTACTGACCTTGACTTTCTTGCTTGTTTCTATTTTAATAGTGAAGAAAATTTCAGATTAATTCTCAAAGCCGAGTTTGGGTTTCCTGTGCTTACATTAAACAGGAGTGTGCCCAGGTGTACTGTTTTTCATAGTGCAATCATCTCTCTGGCAGCCTGTAGCCTCCTCAGCTTTCCACACTTCGAGTAAAGCCCAGGAGATGACCTCATGATGTAATTGCTCCCACAGGGCTTTTCAGTTGAAGAGGAGCAGGCAGCATGAGACACTACTGGGAAGTGGTGGGAAGTTTGTATTTCCTTTCTATTACACAGCAGCCTTTAACTCCTTGCAGCACTTAAGCTCAAAAACATCACGAAAATAAAGTATGAAGCATTACATGAATGAGGCAAGCCTCTTTCTTGGGAAAAGAAAAGTTTTAGGAGCTTGGAAGGCAGAACTTGGCCCAACTCTAGTTCCACCTCTTCCTTAGAGGTAGATGCAACATTGTTCCTTTGTTTCTGCATTGCGGTGCATGCAAAATGGGACTATGCTGTCGGCCCAGGCACGCTATTACTATCTTCTGTGGAAGCATGTGCGAAATGCAAGTCTTAGGAAAAATACAGGAAGCTGTGCTGCAGCCCTGCCAGTTATGAAGTTCTTCTTGCCCTGAAATCTCTGCTGAAATTGTCTTCGCAGGTTCTTTTCCCATAAAAAGGAGAAATTTTTATGTAAGTGCTCTATAATGCATTAGAAAAATATTTTAATGTAGTACAGAGAAGAATCCATAATTCTCTTCT
The DNA here is from genome assembly GCF_004798865.1 of Varanus komodoensis. Classification (NCBI taxonomy): domain Eukaryota; kingdom Metazoa; phylum Chordata; class Lepidosauria; order Squamata; family Varanidae; genus Varanus; species Varanus komodoensis. The sequence continues at coordinate 11,572,875 of NW_025335727.1, read as the reverse complement.
TTTTTTTATACTGCATTCTGAAATGTTTCTAATCCGAAGTTGTAAGTCCCACTGAGTTCAAAAAGATACATATAGGATTGCAACCTCATGCATTTATTTTTCTCCAGTGCCTTAGGGACAGACCGATTCTGTTTGGTTCACCATTGATCATGTTAATTCACTAGCCTGTGCATATGAAACTTTCAAGATACAGCAAACAGTAGGAAAAGTATTCTAAAGTTCTGCTCAGTGCCCTCTGTGCTGAGAAACCTGGGAACTTGTACATGGAAAGAATGCAGGTCCTTCTCCGGTGTTCTACCACCAGCATTACAATAAATAGGTATTTATAGACAGACCAATCTCCTTGAGCCCTGACTGACATTCATATGGATAAAGGAGTCATTTTTGCAGAGACATCGTGGTTACATAGACAACTGCTATTACCTCTAATTGGGTTTTGAAGATGTCTGATATAATGGTGACCTTCAGGCTGAAGAGAAATCATCAATAACAGGCGGATAGGTACAATGCAAGGCTGTGGCTCTTTATTGAAAATCCAAAGCTACCAAATGACGGAGTGATTAAAAAAAGTGAACAAATACAGGAAGGATATACGTTCAGTGAAGTATGTAAAAAGCTCCACTTTAAATTATATTTGGACATTTTCCATTAGCATTTTTCCCTCAGCATAATTGTTAGGCTGCACCCATCTGGAACTAATTTGAAAATCGGAGGTTAATGGTCACAAAAGATGACTTGTTCCAATTACACAGAATATTTTATAAGTTCACTCCCTGTGCAGGTTTCCATTTTAAAGTCTGTTTCCACCTGTCTGTCAGTGACAAAAATAATTAAGTTTTTAACTGTTAGGTTGTTAACATATAATTACCATGACATTAATCCATTTATACAGATTGGAAATTTTTCCAGATTTTCTTTGTATAGATGGGGAGTTCGAGAAACACAGCAACATATCTTTAATAAATATTGCTTTAAAATAATTATTTTAAGCAAGTGGTGCCATTGAAATGGAATTATGATAGCTTCAACTTTTTGTGTTTCATGTACTAAGAAGGTCAATCTTGCTGTTAAGGATCAGGAGTTGTTGTTTTTTCATAAGAATGTATTAAAAATCCATTTCAGTACATTTGATCAGGATTTTTCCAGTTTGCACCTTTCAGCTGAAACATGGATTTAGACAGTTTGAGTCCAACCTTTTACATTTCCAAGCTTGCAATGTGATTCAAATTCCTCATGTACATGCATTTGATAGCAGTCATACATGTGAAAACTCAGCTTGAAAAATGTGTGTTTTGAGCAATATACATGTATATATTTGACTGAAGGGCAATCAAAGGACAAGCAGAGAGGGCCATCATTGGAGAGGAGGAGGAAGAGGCAGAAGTCTCTTTCATTCTTTGCACACTGCATTGTCCTTGCCAGCAGAATTTAGATGCATGGAAAGGGCAACAGTAAATCCCAAAGGACTGCTCAATTGGCTTCTTTTTCCCTACCCATGTGGATATAAGTAAATCTACTCCATCCTACTGAATCATTATAATTATACTCCACTTTTTTCTGTTAGGAGCCCAAAGCAGCTTACATGGTTCTCTTTTCTCTCCCTATTTTATCCTCAAAACAACCCTGTGAAGCTGAATCAAAGTGACCCAAGGAGCTTGCTGAAGGAGTGGGGACTGAAATAAAGATCTTCCAAGTCCCTGGCCAACATTCGAATCTCTAGACCACACTGGCTGCCTATCTACTGACTGCGGATAATATTTCATGCATCCTTACAAGGCTGGCATGAAGATTTTTTTTTCCTGGGGATGGAATTTCTTAGAGGAGGAGACTGGCAATTCCTATGTGAGTGAGCTTTCTCATTGTTTTGCATTTATATCCCACTTTTTCTCTTCTGTGAGGACCTCAAAGCTATGTACTGCTCCACTTCATTTTAGCCTCACACCAATCACCCTGTCTGGCTGGTTAGGCCAAGAATTGTCAGGCAGTGACCTTCATGGCTGAATGAGGGTTAAAACCTGGATCTCTATGGCCCCAGACTTAGTTTGTGCAGAATTCAGCACCATGGATAGCTCCTAGAAAACTGCAAAGGGCAAAGAACCTCACTGAAAAGAGTCACTAATCTCCCCTGGAATTTGGACAATATGCTACTGTTATAACTTGAGCATGTGTTGGTCTCTTAATCTTCTCCCTGCCAGTATTGTTGGCTGACAGCCAGGGGGCAAATGGGCAACAGTATCTGCTACTCCTTATTCTTTTTGTGTTATTACTACTCACTTAGTCATGCCATCTGGACCAGCTGAAATAGGAAAAATCAAGAAGAGGAACCCATGGTACTACGGCCCCCTGCTTGGTGCTCTTCAGCAAGTGCCTTACCATGACAGTCTGCATCAGACAAAGCAGGCCCAGTGTCACAAATCCTGTCTGACAATAAATTGTTTGGTTACAATATTATCTACATAACCTTGGAACTAAGATACATCAAAGTATAATTCTCATTAATCATGCATTGTGCAGATTTGCTACATAGGTCACTAGTTCAGTCTTTGAGGTGCCTAAAGGCCCATTGTTGTTTTTGCTGCAGAAGAATAACATGGTTATTCCCCTGGACTTTTCCAGTGAGCAGAACTTATCTAAGGACAACTTAAATTTCACATAGAGCCTTTGGGCTATTGGATGGTACAAACATATGACATAAAGAAATAAATGCCCCTTGTATCTGCAGAAATGGAATGGAAATATACAAACATGTTGGCACACTTTTTCACAGTTCATTAATCTCAAAAGGATTGCTTTCTTTCCCACGTACATTGCTTATAGTCTAATATCAAAGAGTTCTATTAATAATTGTGTGGTCCCTTTACTAATATTTCCTTTTCCATTTGCCAGGCATTGTAGACAAAAGTAGCACTACTTCCTGTGCATCCTGGCTAATGTGAGAAGATTCTGCCACATGGGGAATCTGTCCTGGTCTTTTACCCCCACCCCTACCCCCACAAGTCAGCATGGACAAAGGTTTTCCAACTAAAAGGATTTATTATGTTAAAACTAGCTGGCTACGCTTGCTTCCTAGCACAGAAGAAGAGAATCTGAGAAGTCAGTAGCAAAAAGTAACAAGCAATGCTAGAAATCTAGAAATGAGGAATGTATCTTGATGGTAAAAAGCTGATTCCAAACTGAACCTCCTTCCTCCCTTTTGAACTGACAAGCGCAAACTGCACTTCAAGGTAGATACTCCTGTTTGGTGGACAATTGCTAGGAGCATTGGTTGCTTCTCAAATGGTCTGCCCTGATACTTTAGCCTCAGATTAATGATGTTAGGTTTGCCTCCTGTTTCAGTTTGCTCAGTATATTTTCCACAGAACTTGAAACTATCAGATTCTCAGCAGCTGCCTGGCTTAGCTTTGCATCCCTTGGCCTTTGGCATCTTAGATGCAGATTCTAACCCCTTCTCTGCTTCTGGATCAGATTCTTATTCAACAACATTTCAAGGCTCTTTTATAGGAGGAGTCAGCCCTACAAAATTGCATAGTCTCATCCCAGAAAGAGCTTGGGGCCAATCTGCATATCACTCAAAATGAGTTTGCAGAATTCTGGACAGTACTATTGTAGACTTCAGAAGTGTATGGGAGGGGACTAACAGATATAAAACTTCACTGTGTGTAAAAGAAAACTAACATCATTTAAGTATAGGCCTTTATACACAGGGGAATGTTTTAAAAGATGACCCTGTTAACTACAATTTGATGTGGTGCTTTGCATATTCTACCTCCTCTTCACCTTCAAGGAGAAGATAGTGAAAGTTCAAGCATTTGAGATCAGAAGCCCTGATTAGTTGTACAACTGATTTCCATTGTACTTTTTATGTATAGGACTGTGTGGGGGGGGGGGGCAGAGAGATTGCAAGACTGTATAATATACTTTAGTCAATAATGCATGTTGGTTTTGCTTGCTGTCTGGATTGGATTCTATCATTGGACCACAATTTATATTCCCAAAGATGCATTATCCAATGGTCTGGCACCAGCAATCTTCTCCAGTAGATTTTCTTTCCTTGTTAATCCATTTTAATTGAATTGTAATGCTTTCTGTTCTGTCACAAAATACATTTAAATATGCTGCTTTCCTCACAGCTAATATGAAAGAAACCTTTAAAACACTTTCACATTTACACTTTTAAAAAAACCCTACAAACTTTCAGAAGACTTTAAAGTCTGACATCTGTCCTGGATATCTATCGTATCGTATCATATCATATCATATCATATCATATCATATCATATCATATCATACTATTATATTAATCATCATCCCTGTAAGAATTGTACATAAGCAAATCCTTAAGTGTTCAGGGGTCTTTAAAGTACTGATATTTGGCCTAACTATTATTGTTGTTGTTGGTATTACTACTACTACTAATACTAATACTAATAGCTCTACCCTGATTTAGCAGTACTAAAAATGACTCATGGGATCTTCCTATTGTATATGCCTGTGCATATACATATATATACATACACACATAATTTTGAATTATTACAATATATGCTTTCCCACATTTGGGATAAATGATGCATCTTGCTTCATTTTTCAGAATGGTGCTTTGCAGCAGAGAACTTCATACCAGCAGTTCTGAATTCATTCTACTGCAAATGTACATCCCTTTTCAGTAAGACGTACTCTGCTTGCAGGAAGTAGCTGCTTTTAGCTTAACACCATCATCTCAAGGGCTCAGGAGTGAGCTTTGACTAAAAGAATTGCTGAGACTGATCTTTGTTTGCTTTATACCAGTCTGAGCTTTTTGGTCCTAGATTCCCTAGACAGCATTGCAATAATGTCAATACTGTCAGAAGCATCTCCAATTATTTCTCCTGTTTCTACTGGTTGTGCCAAACAGTAGAATTGGATAATCATGATATAAATGTCAATGAATAAATGTGTGAGTATGAAGTAACAGCTGGGTTTGGATCCCTACTCTGCTTCTAACTAAGTGGCCCTGAGTAGGCTACATATTTCACTGCAGATAAAATTTGCATCCTAAAAATAACTGTATCTTCAGTGCATAACTTACTAGCTATATGTCCATCATATTGGATGGACCTTTGAGCCTTCCTCCCACTCAACATAACATAGGCACATCACAGTGCCACACCTTATTTGCTCACTCCAACCTTTCTGCTTCACGTTCAGTGAATTGGAAAGGGTCAACCTGGGAGATAATCTAAAGAAACCACAGGATGGCTTATTAAACTTTTCTGGGTCTGAGACAGTTTGGAGGTGAGAGTTGGAGATCCACTCCAGACCCCTCCCTGAAATAGTTGGTCCTGAGAAAACCACGTTAGAAAAAGAACCTCGAAACCTCAGGAAAGTGGGGGTCTGGTGGGCAGGGAAAGGAGGAGAATGGGTAGGCCTGGATACTAGCATAAGTACAGTACAGGGAGATGAAGAACACCACTGCTATTTCTCATGCCTTGTCAGGTCTGGCAGGGCATAGGAAACTGAAAAGCCTTCAGATTCCAACCAGGGAAGGTGCAATCAGTTGGCTTGTGCCCTTAGTGAACAGATACTGTTGCTGTCCTTCCATTAGCTCTTCCTTGGAAAGGCCCTTAGGCAGCAGATCTCATATGCATGGCCTCTCTCCTGGCAAGAGACAGGAGGAACCGTCACCATGAGTTGCTTTGCAGGATTCCTGTGAATGCAAGCATAATGAAGATTGTAAATGAATTAATTTGTATATCTTGTATATTATATAAATTCTCTCTCTCTCTTTTTCTGTGGGGGAAGGACACATGTGATATTCTACAATCTTCAATGGTTTTGTCTTCAAAAGCATTTCTTGAGGCTGCATTTTCCCATTTCACAGATGTGGTATCAAGGCTAATAGAAAATAAAGCATTGTTTCCTAAGCATGAATTGTTAACATTTGGTATAGGTCCAGCTCTGCAAACACTTGAAGGTATAGTAAGCCCTTATCTTATAGGTGTCCAATTGGCAAAACAAAAGGAAACTTTAAAGTATCGTTTGCTTCTCTAAAAATGTTTGTGAGATGCTCTATGGAATTTCCTCAGGATTTAGAAAAATCTGAAGTGAAGAAGGCCACACAGTGATATTGCTCTGGTTAGGCTACACCTCACTTAACCAACATGTTTTGATTCTGCTTTCTCTGTTTGTCAGAAAATCCCCAAATAACGTCTGTCAGTGCCCAGGAATCCAGTGTTCCTATTTGTTCACCATGTTTCCCTCTGCCCCCTGTATTTTGTTTTGTTTCAAGAGCAGTAGTGATGATGCCTCAATTATTGCAAACATCTCCTGACAATTCTAAAAGCACATGTGTCATTTGGAAATTCAAACTCTATAACCAGAGAGAAACCATAAGCACACTTGCAACCATTAGAATAATTTTAAATAAGCATCTTTTCAGTGAGAGATGCTGTGCCCAATGCAAACAAGTCATGTGTGTTGGAGTGAACATGCTCTCTCTCTCTTCTCTCTCTCTCTTTCTCTCTCTCGCTCTCGCTCTCGCTCTGTTTTGTATGCCAAAATAAGAGTCCAGTCCAGGCAAACACAGATAGAAAAATGTAGACAGGCAAACGTAGACAGCATACTGGGAGTTGTCAGCCTTTTTCCTGTCCATATTTGCGTAGGATTGTGCCCTTTTTGTGGGCATTATTTTGGAGTCAAATTAAAATACTGCAGTCATTGACGTTGCTATTGTGAATTTGGTGGGTTAGGTTCATTCATCTTGGAGAGATCCTTTGCACCCTTTATTTGTTTCATTTTGCAAAAGGAAGACTGAAGCTGGATCATATTCTTACAAATCAGCCTGACTTTGAGTACACCAACAATGTTGGGAATGAAAAAAGGATGTTAGCAGTAGACAAGTAGATTATATACATTATGGGTTTTTCCCTCCAAAAAATAAAATTCTGAGAAGTATGCATTTCAAAGGATCCTTGTTTTTGATCAAAAGTGTTCTATCAGATAGTAACTGAATTTCTCTACCATTCCTATAGTCAAACATAACTTTCAGAAGTAATATATTAATATGAGGGTTCCTGCTTTTAAAATAAGGAGAAATCAAGTAGAAAATTTAAATATTAAGATTAGTTAAGGGCCATATTTTTCAACTATGTGTCAATGCAACATTTTCAACAACTCCACCATCCTGCATTACATCACATGATTTTTTTCCCCTTAACCTTTCAGTGGGGAAAAGAAAAAAGTTCTATCATTATTCTCCCCATATTATATGGAAGTATTGTAAGGTATGATGCTCAGGTAAATGCACATAAAAATGCAGCTCAGGTATCATTTCACTTGTATAATCACGTTACAGTATGAATTAGAACAAAGTTCAAGAATCAGTCATTGTTCTATATTGTGTCAGTTTTTCTCTCCAATTTGTTCACTACTTTCCAAGTGATGCATATTGAACATGGTTGCTGAATGAAAAAGGCTTTCTCTTTTTTAATGCTTTTAACCCTTAATAGTTAGAAGAAGGAAATAATGATTGAAGTGAACTACAAAATGAATCGGACTCAACAAAACAGAACCTGAAAAACTGAATAGCCAGTATTCCAGGCAGAAATTCTCAGGGGTTACATCACAGCCCATAATTAATTTCACTTGTGATGAACAAGTGTAAAAGGACTATTCAGTCAACTCTTCCTGAAAATAAAGGCAGAAATTTCCATCACCAATGGATAGGCTATTGCTAAGTGTAGAGTAGCCAGAATGTTCTGGGAAATATAGCTTACAGTCTGTTTTAGCTTGAGCCAAAATAATGCAAGAGAAAGTTTCTGAAATCTTGAAGACAGGCTTGTGAGAAAGAATAAAATCCTATGATCTGTGTTTTCATGTTTTTAAGCAGGGCATGCTGAGTCTGAGTAAGTTTGTAATTCACTGAACCAAAATTGTCTATAATCAATTTAGAATTTTCTCATTAGGGTAGACTGATCTACATTTAATAAATAATTTCTTGGTACAAATGTGCATCTCTTCAATATTAATTGCCCCACCACTTGCCCATTAAGGTGCCAAAGTTGAATGAATTAGCAGATATGTGACATCAGGACAATTGAATACTCCTTGATGAAATCTGGTCATTTTGTAAGATTTGATCCCTAATAAAAGTCCTCATTTTTTTAAGCACTTGGTTTGAAGCCAGTTTCTGCAGTCAAAGGACCATAGCCACAAACAAGGTGTTATTTTGAAGACTCCGCTAGTACACTAAAATTAGCACAGAGGTCCTGATCTGGGTCAGGATCCTAATCTGCAGTTTAGATGAAATTTAACTCTTTGCCTTCCTTTGTGATTTCAATCCCCCTGGTGGAAGTGGGGGGAGTATACCTTTAATTTTCACTATCCAGAGGTTTTATTTTTATATCAACACATCATTTTTCCCAATGAAAACTATAGCAAAAGCCTGGTCTGTATTGGGCTACAGTGACGGAAAAGAATTAAAGCTTGCCTGCCCTGTATGTGTTGGGCTTATGTGGACTTACAGTAAGTGAAAAGGAAAGACACCTTCAAAATGATGCATAGCCTAAGTAGCAGAGCTAGGACAGAACTTTGGGATTCCACTGGCAATCGAACTGGACAGAACTTGGCTAGACACACTAGTTGGCCAACTCAGCTTGTCTCACTGTGGATGCACAGTTTGGTAGGGAAAAAGTTATTCCACCTTTGGGAAAAGCATTTGAAAGTATTAGTAGAAGTCTGAAAGGCATACCACTTAGTATGCCAACTAAATGCAAGAAGGATACTCTGCCTTGCATTCTAATTATTTGTCATTAATTTTATCAGAACTATGAGAGTTTTGTATAGGGGGCATTCTGGATGGTATTGTCACGAATATTGTGGACTCACTCTGTTAAAATGGTTAATGCATTTAAATTACCATCAGTGGTGGTGACATTCACATATCGTTTGATTAGCTGGAGGATTCTCTATTCTAAAATGTTTATGGTCATTTATTTCAGCCTCCACTTTCCACACTGATGTGTGAGTGTGTGGTGGGGGTGTTCAGGCAGAACCTTTTTTTCTTGATTAGATTTCACGAAAATCTTTGACACACAGAAATCTAAAGGTTTGGGTGACACTTCAGTTACAGATGTTCGCTGCCTGAATATGTACTATCATGCTTGTGGGTGTAGGTTAATGTGGTTTCCCCTTCATGGATCACTGCCTTGTCGTGGCGAAAGGGCTTGCGTAGCTCAATGAAGCTATGAGCTATGCCGTACAGGGCCACACAAGATGGACAGGTCATAATAGAGAGTTCTGACAAAACATGAGCCACAGGAGAAGAAAATGGCCACCCACTCCAGTATCTTTGCCATGAAAACCCCATGGACAGTACCAAAAGGAAAAAAGATATGATGCCGGAAGATGAGTCCCTCAGGTCAGAAGGTGTCCAAAATGCTACTGGGGAAGAGCAGAGCAAAGAATGAAGCGACTGGGTCAAAGCTGAAAGGACACTCAGTTGCAGATGTATCCGGTGGTGAAAGGAGAGTCCAATGCTGCAAAGATCTATACTCCATAGGAACCTGGAATGTAAGATCCATGAATCAAGGTGAGCTGGATGTGGTCAAACAAGAGATGACAAGACTGAACATCGACATCTTAGGAATCAGTGAACTAAAATGGACAGGAATGGGTGAATTTAATTCACATGACCATCAGGTATACTACTGCAGGCAAGAATCCCTCAGAAGAAATGAAGTAGCCTTCATAGTCGATAAAAGAGTAGGAAAAGTAGTACTGGGATACAATCTCCAAAATGACAGAATGATCTCTGTTTGAATCCAAGGCAAACCATTCAACATCACAATAGTCCAAGTTTATGTCCCAACCACTGGTGCTGAAAAGGCTGAAGTTGACCAGTTCTATGAAGGCCTACAACACCTTCTAGAATTAACACCCAAAAATGATGTCCTTATCATCATGGGGGATTGGAATGCTAAAGCAGGAAGCCAAAAGATAACCGGAGTAACAGGCAAGTTTGGCCTTGGAGTACAAAATGAAGCAGGGCACAGGCTGGTAGAATTTTGTCAAGAGAATACAATGGTCATAGCAAACACTCTTTTCCAACAACAGAAGAGACAACTCTACACATGGACATCCCCAGACAGTCAACACAGAAATCAGATTGACTATGTGCTCTTCAGCCAAAGATGGGGAAGCTCTATACAGTCAGTAAAAACTAGACCAGGAGCTGACTGTGGCTCAGATCATGAGCTTCTTATTGCAAAAATTTAGGCTTAAATTGAAGAAAGTAGGGAAAAGCACTAGGCCACTCAGGTATGACCTAAATCATATCCCTGATGAATATACAGTAGAGGTGACAAATAGATTTAAGGAATTCGAACTGATAGACAGAGTGCCTGAAGAACTATGGATGGAGGTTTGCAACATTGTACAAGAGGCAGCAACTAAAACCATCCCAAAGAAAAAGAAATGCAAGAAAGCAAAATGGCTGTCTGAGGAAGCTTTACAAATAGTTGAGGAAAGAAGGGAAGCAAAAGGCAAGGGAGAAAGAGAAAGATACACCCAATTGAATGCAGAATTCCAGAGAATAGCTAGAAGAGATAAGAATGCCTTCTTAAATGAACAGTGCAAAGAAATAGAAAAAAACAATAGAATAGGGAGGACCAGAGATCTCTTCAAGAAAATTGGAGATATGAAGAGAACGTTTCATGGAAAGATGGGCATGATAAAGGACCAAAATGGCAGGGACCTAACAGAGGCAGAAGAGATTAAGAAGTGGTGGCAAGAATACACAGAAGAACTATACAAGAAAGAGCTTAACATCCCTGATAACCACAATGGGGTGGTCACTGACCTCGAGCCAGACATTCTGGAATGTGAAGTAATGGGCCTTAGGAAGATTGAGCAACAACAAAGCTAGAGGAGGTGAGTCCCAGTCCCCTGCTCTTAACCACTACACCACACTGGCTCAAGCCAAAAGTTGGCTTGAAACTCAACATTAAGAAAACTAAGATCATGGCATCCGGTCCTATCACGTCCTGACAAATAGATGGGGAAGAAATGGAGGTAGTGACAGATTTTATTTTCCTGGGCTCCAAGATCACCACAGACGGGGACTGCAGCCAAGAAATTAAAAGACGCTTGCTCCTTGGGAGGAAAGCTATGGCAAATCTAGACAGCATATTCAAAATCAGAGACATCACCATGCTGAGAAAAGTGTGTATATTCAAGGCTATGGTTTTTCCAGTTGCAATATATGGCTGTGAAAGTTGGACCATAAGGAAGGCTGAGTGCCGAAGAATTGAGGCCTTTGAATTGTGGTTCTGGAGAAGACTCCTGCGAGTACGTTGGACTGCAAGGCAATCAAACCAGTCAGTCCTAGAGAAGATCAACCCTGACTGCTCTTAAGAAGGCGAGATACTGAAGATGAAACTCAGATACTTTGGCCACCTAATGAGAAGGAAGGACTCACTGGAGAAGACTCTAATGGTGGGAACAATTCACAGCAAAAGAAGAAGGGGAAGGCAGAGAATGAAGTGGCTAGATGGAGTCACTGAAGCAGATGGCGTGAGCTTAAGTGGACTCCAGGGGATGGTGGAGGATAGGAAGGCCTGGAGGAATGTTGTCCATGGGGTCATGATGAGTCGGACATGTCTTCACGACTAACAACAACAAAAATGTGGTTTAGATTTTCAGATGAAAAAAGACCCCTAAATATTAGCCAGATCACTGAATTTGGTGATGATGCACATAGAACAAAGTGCATATAACATTTAATATGACTTAAATTCATCTAGGTCAAATCCAGCTTTCACAAACAGATTTTGGTCTGATGCCACTGGAGAAGTACTTTCAAAGATTCTAAACATAGCTCAACAAGAAAGCAGGTATAGGAAAGCTTCATTATGTGTCCCTTTAGGCAGGTTGCCTTTTTCTCAGTTATACTTATGATCAGCTTGTCTTCCCAATGGGGGGGGGGGGGCAAGAATAATGCTGACTTTTCCCTTGTGATTGGTTATTGCTAACTTAAGTTGGTGAGACAGCTACAACCCTATTGGAAGAAGTAAACTTTGGGGTGAGAGACACACAGGACCTCTTTCAGCATCGATGTATTGATGATTTCTGACATTATATCCTGGATTTCTCCAGACCAGTTATATCATGAAGTATTTATATTTTGCATTTTCCCCAAGATACATATGCCAGTTTGCTCTGAACTGTTCCGGGGAAGGAGCAGGGCCCTCAGTGCACTGCTTGGTTTAAGGGAGTACATTGTAAGAAGTGTCCTCTTGAGCTTCAACAAAACTGCAGCAGCTCTGAGAAGGAAATAAGCCCGATCAGCCTTGCAGTTTGCTTTCTTGGCAGCCTTGCTCCCCGCAACATCTTTCTCTGTAATGTAAAGAGTAACCTGGAGAAAAATAAATGTGTTGCTGCGTCACCCTCACCTCTTTGGTACGAAATAGCTATGCTGAAAATATAGCTACATATGTTTCTACTTATAAAGAAATGGTGACTTCAAGGGTGCTTACTTTTGGGAAAGTCACCACAAGAGAAGGACTGTGCTTGTTTTTGGGAATTGTTTTTGGGTGGGAGGGAATAGGAGTACTGGACCCACTGGTTTGTCCCCAGGGGAGATGGCAGAAGAGCAAAAAGGAGCACCATGGCTTCCTCCCCTCCCCTCCTCCTCCTCATTATCATTATTATTATTTTCATGAAGAGGCAGGAGGAGCTGCCAATTTTTAGTCTTTAAAAACAAAACCTGCTTATTTGTTCCTTTGCATTTGTGTGTAGCTGAATGGATGGGGTAACCCTTCCTCTTATTAAGGGCCATTGCCTGCCCACATCGCCTTTCTAACTCCTCCTCTTTTCACGATTGCATTTGTGCGTGGCAAAATTGCACTTTTTCAACACAGTGGAAATAGTGCTGTATGTATGAGTCTGTGTGTCAACACTGGTAAATAGATTATACATAAATACTATGACAGCACTCCCTGATAAATAAATGGGCTCTAACAGCAACCCAAAATTCTCAAGTTAGCAGAGATTTCCACAGTTGCAAACATTTCCTCCACATATTAAAACATGGATGATCTAACAAAGTGCACATTTTTGTAAAATCAAATGGGAAAATTTATGCAAAATGAACATGAGCATAGATTTGACCTTTCTCAAACATTTTCAGCAGATGTTCTTGCACTTGCTTGTTCTGTGAGCAGAAACTAAATTTTTGCACATCCCTGGGCTCAGCGCCTCCAGGTTTATCCATCAATCTGGAATGCCATGCAACATTGTAGACTACTAGTTGTTGTTGTTACATGACCAGCAGGTCATCTTCAACCTATGGTTCCTCTATGAATGAATCCACCCCGCGCCCCATCAACCAACTATCCTGTCTTTGTCAATCTTCCTCAGCTCCTGTAAACTCAAGGCTGCAGCTTCCTTTATAAGATCAAGCCATCTCATATCTGGTCTTCTTTTTTCACCATCAACTTTTCCTATATTAATTGCCTTTTCCAATGAGTCTTGGCTTTTCATGATACACCTGAAGTGCCATTGCTTAGATTTCTAGTACTGCTCTGCTCTGTACTAAGGTTTCTTCTTTCAGTTGCTTATATTATAAAATCAGGTCTTCCTTGTCGTATCTCATATAAAGAAAACATCAATTTCAGTTCATGCTGATCTACCCCCCATCTGTTTCCTTTTCCTCTCCCAACACACAGGACCATCAAAACAAATCAGTGATGCACTGATCTTGTTCCAAGTGTGACCTTTTTATTTTGGTAACTCCATCAGCCTTTGTGCTTGTAAAAATTCAGATTTCCTTTTGGTTCAGTGGTGCAAACATTATTTTTTATTTTACAGTTTGCTCTTTGTGGTATACCCAGTAGGATCTTTGCTTTTGTTGGAATGGAATATCCCACCAGGCGAAAAATCAGAAGCTTGTAAGCTTTGAGGGGTTGGTTTGTTTTGTCTCCTACAGAGTGCATAGCTCATAGACAGCATCATAATAATACACATTCAGGACAACAACATTTTAAGCATCTTGAGATGAAAAAGAAAATAGAGAAGAACTGAAGATGAAAAGTTCAGGGTCTCTAGTGTTATGTGTTCCTTTTTGTTTTGAGGTTTGGTGCATTTAATAGAAATCAGAGTACAAGTGACTTCTCAAAGCAACATGGTTTAGACACAAGGTTTTGCTTCAGTGTCTTCCATTCAGTATTAATATGAAAAGAATATATAAGAATGCAACCAAGTATTTTCTTCTGAGTATTTTAAATTACCTGGAATAAAATACTGAAAAAATATATAAGTGGTTTACCTCCTCCTTCATTAGCTTTGGTTTTCTCCTTCCTTGTTTTCCTTTAGGTTCAAGGCAATGGTAGCTCTTTTTTGAAGGGATTCTTGGTTTCATGATTATGATTTCCCTATTTTTCATCTTAAGGCAGTGATAAAATGCAGGCAGCATGGCTACAAAATCAGGAAAAAGTTGCAACAGTAGTTTCATCCCAGAAATGCCATTCAAGTGTGTCCCTGAAAACATCTTCATGGGAAGTGAGAAGTTGCCTCTCTTTTTAACTCTGTGATTAGTGTGTTCCAGTTTCTATTTTCCGACAACAAGCCAGCATTTTTGTCTCTGTTCTCCCACTTTTCAGAACATCTAGCCTGCTGCAGAGTTCTGGAGAACTCAAAAGCTATTTTGAAATATTTTAGTTGATCCTTGCGGTGGATATGCACTTTCCTGATTGCTGAAACCTATCCCACTTTTCCCACTAAACAATTTATCTGCTACATAGTGTGTTTGTTTGTTGGTTTATTAGAGATAAGATGTGTCCCTTCTTTCCATTTTAATTCAGTCTGAATCCTTCAAGGCAAGTAATATTAAAATAGGTACAGGATAATAACACAAACAAACCCATAAACATGAAAACATAACTGTTTGGACCTTAAGATAAGTTAACTTAAGGAAATTAATGGAAGAACTCTTCTATTATTTTGATTGACTAAAGAAGAAGGAAAAGGAGAAGAAAAGAAAGGAGAGAAGAGGCCAGAACAGAAATTGGAGCCCAGATGGAAAATTGGGTGAGGATGTAGGTGTGCAGTAGAATAGAGGGCCTATTTACTTATCACTAAAAATAGGAAATACAATAATGGAAAAGAGATCAGTTTGTATCTGTAGATGAATATCTTAATACTGTAGATGGATATCTACAGATGCACTTTGAGAAGTAACTAGAAGTATAATACACTTCACTATAGTGGAGAAGGCTAACTAGGTAACCTTATTGCCTGCTGAGTCAGTTGTCCAGAACTGTTGATAGGCAGCTTAGGTCCGCTGCTCTGCCTTCTTTAAACCAATCATAGATCAGACAGCTCTTCCAATAGAAGCCACCATCTACCAGGACTGTCCTCTTCCAAGTTGCCAAAATAGATAGGACTATCCTCTCCAGAGTGGGATACCTGGATATTCTACTGTGAATCAAGCTGTGAGTTGATGGACTGAGAAATGACTTAATGGTTTAAGGAAACTATTTAGAATAGGTTTAATTGGATGAATTTAGCCTTTAGAAAAAGATCATGTTTGACCGTTTCTCCTATTTT
This sequence comes from Varanus komodoensis, assembly GCF_004798865.1. Classification (NCBI taxonomy): domain Eukaryota; kingdom Metazoa; phylum Chordata; class Lepidosauria; order Squamata; family Varanidae; genus Varanus; species Varanus komodoensis. The sequence goes on along the minus strand of NW_025335727.1, from coordinate 11,557,293 downwards.
GGTATTCACATTTCTTTCTAAAAGCATTTTCTCAAAAACCATTTAACTCATTGCTTCTCTCATCTGATGCCTCCAATTCCCAGGCCTCTTCCACCTCCTCTGATGAGTTAATATCAGTGTGACCTGGAAGTGTGTGCAAAGAACAACTGCTCCTATCATTTCCAATACATATCAGACTACCCAAAAGAGATTTGCCTGAACCAGAAATTAAGCTTTTTCATTCCACTTCTATGCTGCCCCATAATCTGAAGGTTCTCTGTATGGCTTACAAATGCTGCAAAAGCTGGACAGCTTACAAAATTTCTTGGAACTGAAGGGCTATTAAGTGAAGGCAGACAAGAAGCAAAGGTATGGAATTGGTGGCAGCAGTGAGAACACCAATCAGTTCCATCATTTGACACCAACTCAAGATAGCCGGTTAATTCAGTCATATCTGGTGTTTCAACCATGACCAGCTTGAACCTCCTCAAGGGTGAGCTAATTCCATTTGGTTGGGAAGGGATGGGAGGGATTCAGTGTGGAATCAACTTCTTGGGGTGAATGGTATTTCCCTAATAAGTGGGCTTACTCACTGATGGATGTCTCTTGCTAATGATGTCTGCAATGCTCTTGTCATATCACAACTGCTTTAACATTGTGAAGACTGTAATTACAGAAGCCTATTGCCTTGATTTGCTTGGAAGGAGAAAGGAGAGAGAAGATTGGTAGACTGGCTCGCAACAGCTTTTACATTAGCATGAAATGGAGCCAAGTGGCTAATAAAGCAACCACCCCATAAGAAGCATACCTGAGACCCTGCTATAATAGTTAAATGGTTCTTCTAGCACTGCAAAGCTGATGATGACAGATGAAATGAATTTCCTAATTATGCATAAAAATTGAGAAAGTGTTCCATCAAGTGAAATTGGGCAAAGCATTTTCTGCTACCTCTTTCTCTAGCAAATATTAGCACAAATTTTAAACTGCCAGCATAGTTGTTTGGGCAGATAATGAAGATAATGCACTAGTGAACTCTGAATGTGGCTGAGGTTTGATGTTAAATTTAAAAAAAACCCACTGGCCAGACAGCACATTTTATTGGCATGACTTTCAAGGTTAGAGACTGATGAACTGAAAATCCAACTACCTACTACTGCGTCCTTCTCTGTTACTTGATTTAGTGCCTAGAAATTTCCAAATCACGATACAACTACTTATCCCTGAACCACATGGGTTGATAACCTTTACCTTGGCTTATTGAATAAACTTTATACAGAGCATTATCATTTTATTATTCTGGTAATTATAGCAGAAAACATCAGTAACCTTTCATTTGAATGGTTTCCTCTGAATTTTACATGCTGTGCATTTGATTCTACTCCAGCAAGGATAAAGACCAATCACATTGCAAAGTATCCATCCACTACAAAATTTCAAGTTCATTTTTTAATACATATTTGACACAGCCCTATATTTGTCATACAAGGTACAGGGCAGTTATGTTCCTCAGATTAGGTCAAGAATTACAGTGTCAGAGTTTCATGCTAGGAGACTCAAGTAATTAAGTGGCAGATTATGAAGGACCAGAACTGCCCTCCATTTCTGGCATTTAATATGATTTTTGTGTGCTAATCAGTTTTAGCCAAAAGTTTCATAGTTCAAAGCAGAGGTGGGCGAGGTGAGGCCCATGGGCTACATGCCCTCCCCTCCCCCCCAGTATCTGAAAAATGTCCCATTTAAGCCTGTGTAGTGGTTTGCTGCTAAAACTTGGTGGTATCTAGAGATTTGTAGATGTGGGGAAGTCTGGCTTATTTGAGCTTGATAGGCTTTCTGTCCATTTCTGCTCAGGTGATCAGAAATGGTCTGAGTAGATTTTCCTACAGACTTCCATATCTACATTGGGCCAGAATATATGCATTAAACATGCAAAGGAAATTTGCACAGCTCGACAGTTTTTGAATTCTGTGCAAATAAGCACCCAAAAAAGCATGTGATTCTTGAGTGGTCTGTGCCTATCAGATGAGAATCACAGCTTTTCAGGTGCTAATCTGCAAATTTAGCTATTTTATGTGTCCAGATCATGATTTTAAAAACAGAAGCTTGTTCAGCTCACACAACAGGAAGTTGGTGCCAGCAAGGAGCTGATGAATCAGAATCTAGGTGGCAGAGTCATGTCAGTCTTGTCTTTTCAAATGTGCTGCTCCTATTAGATTCCTCACATGTTCTGAACATGGCTGAAGGTTAGGGATTTAAGAGCTAATCAAAATCCTGAGCTCAGATTACTGCTTTGGTTTCTGCCACAGTCAAGTAAAAAAGCCTCAGATTCTTTTTTCCAAATATGGAGAACTATGCAGTTTTTTGTAAAGTTTTATTAATACTGAACTGAAATGAAAATTTCATCTGTTGGGTAGTGGACTGAGGGGTGGATAATAATATTGAAAGTTGAACTGAAATATAGAGCTCAGGATGTTTTTCTCAGATTATCATAGTGAATACAAGTTTTAACTCAGGAAATAAACATAGCTGACAGAAACAAAATACCCTGGTGATAGCTTGGAGTTTGGGTGATGAAGAAGGACAAAGATAGAAAGTGACAGAGAGAGAGAAAGAAAAGGATGAGAGGAATGAAATAAGGCCAGAGTCCTAGAATAAAGAAAGAGTCATAAGATCATCAGAAAATCCCTGCTGCATCAGACCAAAGGCCCCTCTGGTCCAGCACTTAGTACACACATCCTGAGCTCTAATTTGGAGGGTAACTGATGGAATTTTGTCCTGAAACATCACCACAAAAAGTACAAACTAATAATGTTGTCAAAAAGATTAATTTGTGATGCAATTTTAATAACAATAACATTGTTAGCCATTGTGAATCACCTGCAGTCTATCCTTTCATTTCCTTTTAACATCCCAACAGAGTATTGGCATAAGGGATACTAACACCATGTTTCATTTTGAAAATTTGCATCATTTCAGAGAAAGCATCATTTCGCAGCAGGGCAGATCATATTATGCTATCTGCATCAGTAACCTTTTTGGGCTTCAAGTTTACTGGAGAAAAGCCTTAACTAATTACACATTAAAGATTGGAACTTCTCACTACAAATGATTAAAATAGTCTCCTATTGAACTACCATTTAAAAACCCAACAGAGATAACAAAGTCAGTTTTCTCCAGAACTGTGATGACTCGTCTTTTGAAATAATTTCCCATGAGTTCACCCACAGAGAGAAATACTTTCAAATAAGCTACATTGCCAACATGATAAATGCACAATCCATTTCAATACCTTTGCTGATTTGCAGAATAGTGAAATCCCAATTTATTTTCAGTAGGAAACCTAGCATTTGCACTTTTAAAAAAGCTCATCTATTCAAAGCACAATGATGGCAATCCTTCCCATGATATGAGGACACAGAACTATCAGTATTGTTATTGTCAGTAGCGTGAGTACATTGAATAAGAAGAAATCTCTAAATGTGTTGGAATATTTAAAGCTGACACTCAAGGGACAAATGGATCGCAAGTTTATCCAATGATCATTGAAAGATAAGACCTTGCACTGTTTGGGGACCCGTTCTACAGACAACATTGTGTCTGGCCATTACGTATCAGAAAAAGCAAAGAAGCCTTATGTGTATTTAAGCAGAACATTTAATCTTCAAGTAGAGGAAGAAATTTATGGATGGAAAAAATATAACCCTAAAGTAGGATCAGAAATGTTCCTATATAGCATGAGTGACATTTTTTCTTTTTTTGATCATTCATTCCATATATAATATACTGTGATGCAGTGTTTACCTATAATATCACCCAAACATTTATTTTGGACTTACCTTTATCATATCTTTTAAGGAAGTAGTTTGATCATTCCTGTTTCACTGAATAGTTTCTTTTTTCCTTCCCCACTCTGCTTTTGAAATAGCATGGGGAACTTAGACTGAATCTATTTGAATAGATGTATGTAGGTTGAGGAGGAACCATACAGGTTATCTCACTTCTCATAGGGAACTCTAAAGTGACTAGTCCCTAGATGTTAAGGTATGCAAGACTATGAGGATGGTCCATGGCCAATAATACATTTGGGAGGAATATTTCCTCACTAGTAATTTTACCTGAACTAAGGGTCATGTCATCTGTTTATACCCCCTTTCCACATGCTGCTACTATCAGAAAATACCTGAGAGGGATGGTTTAATTTGGAGTCCTACACTGAACAGCAGATTCTTGGCTCCTTCCCAGCTCTACCATTCTATGATTCTGTGACAAAATTGCGGGGGGCAAATAAAACTGAGTATCTTACTCCCTTTATATAAATTTATGGTGTGAGAACACTTAGAAACCCCTGTACATTTCTGATTATAGACAAGGATATTGTAGATTTGAAAAAAGTGCAGAAATGGGCAATTACAATGATTAAGTGGCTGGAACAATGTCCTTATGAGGAATGGTTATAACACCTGTTATTTTAAGAGCTCAGGAAAACAGGCAAGTAAGGGGACAACTGAGAGAAGGGTACAGAATTATGCATGATTTGGACATAGTGGATACAGAAGCCTTTTTCTGTTCTCTCTCATAATACTAGAACCCAGGATAATCCCAAGAAGCTGATTGGTAGAAGTTTCAGGACATGTATAAGGAAGCCATGATTAACTATGAAATTTACTTCCATAAATTGTAGTGCTAGCCACCAATCTGGATGGTTTAAAAGCAAATGGACAAGTTCATGTTGGAGGAAGTTTTCCATAGCTACTAATCATGGCTAAAGGCGACTTGCCAATTGGAAGCATCATGCCTCTTGCTGGGAAACTTTGGTGGGGGAAGTGGTGCACTCATGTCCCATTTCTGGGATCCCATGTACAGCTGCTTCTGTGTGGGCCCTGGGTGGGCCCTCTGTCTGATACAGCATGGCCCTTTTATATTCATGTTTTTGCAAGCTAGCTTCTACAAAGCAAGGGCCAAAACAAATTTCTCTCATCCTCTAATGTAAAAAGTTGCACACAGTCAGGTATTTGGCAGCTTTGGCGCTGAGATCCATCCATTGAAGCATAAGAAACTGATGTCCTGATAAGATAGGAAAGTGATAAGAAACTATGTTCCTGAATCCAGTCATAGGGCATGTGCTGAGCTGCACCCTCTGAAGCATAATTTACTGCAGGCTCTGCCCACACATTTGACTTTTTAAGTACTCTCATTTAAACTGAAGCAGTTATAATTTTCTTCTGGAACTCACTGAAGCCATATCATTATATTAAGCCTTGGAAATCTAATGCTCCTCAGGGAACACAGATAGATAGCTCTAATAGAAATCTGAGCTCCCATTAAAACATGCTGACAATAAACATACACCTCTTACATATCTAGCAGAAGGGAATATCTAATGTACACCCCTGCACACACATGTAAACAAGTCACTTCAAAACAAATCATAATGCTAAAAACTGGCTTTTCACTCTTTAAAACCTTACTGTAATAGTGTCTGCCAGTAAAACAAACAAACAAAAATGAAAATAAACATGTTGAAGACTATGCACCAATCACTTTTGGTGGTCAGCCTCGAACTACATAAAGAAGAAGGAAATTTCATCACTGGTCAAGTATTGAGGGAGTTCTAAGGAGTTAGTAAAGATCAATGCTTCTTAGGGAATGCAAACATTCTGCCTATGAATTCTGGAAGCAACATTGGCTTCCATTGTTTCTGGTAGAAAAGCCTCCTGACTGGTCACATTCCCTTGCTTCAGATCCTTCAAGGAACATGGTGCATGGCAGCTCAGAGCTGGAGATGGGATGTCCATACGGCAGCATAAAGTTACCTCCTTCTGAGCCCTGGTCATAAGGAGGACTCTTCTTTTAAAAATAATTTTTTATTATTTTTTCTACAATCTAATATTAAAAACAACAGTTATTTAAGAAATCGGATATACTGGGTTGACATCTTCCTCATTTTAACAGTCAGTAGCCATATTCAAATCTATGCATAGTCCCATTTCTCTAACTGATAATAAAAAGAGTTCCAAGTTTGGTAGATAGATGCATCCAGGAGGACTCTTCATATGCACTGCATATCAAGGTCCTAGTGAAAGGCCAGAAATAGGTGAGGTAGCAATGCCCACTATAAATATCTGCCTAACTTTGCTGAAGCAGCATCTTTCTCTGATTACTTCTGGTGGACAGCTCCCCTTCTAACCTGAATTTCCATATCTAGACAGCTCCTGCTAAAACAGGTTGTTGAACTAGCAGGGAGAAATGGGATGAACAAGAAAGTATGCTCAAGAAGTGAAGTGCATGAACTGTGCCCTAAAATGTAGGAAATGTAAACTGGACCATATCTGTGGATGCACCTAGGTGGAGATCATCAACATTTGTGCCAACACAAATATGCTGATCTTAAAGAGATTTGCATGATTCTATCTGCAATGCACATTGTTTCCAGGAACTGTCCCCTGCCTACACTGTCTCTTTCCATTGAATGTTGCATCTTCCATCTGATTATGGTGATGGGCATGTCCTTCAGGAAAGATTTCTGTTCATGAACTGGCTTCTTGTGTGCTTCTGTTGGCTGGCTAACAAGGTATTGCAAATTGATGCATAAGTGTAATGATGATGGATGGTTGAAAAGCTTTCATACAGAGGAAGATGATAGATGGATAGACAGACAGGCAGAGATATAAAACCAAAATAGAAGTGGTACAATGGCCATTGCAAATCGAGTGAGATGTAGGGCAGATGGTGCCTTCCCATCCTTTTTCCAGGTTGTATGAAAAACAGCATCTGTGCATGCAACCTGATGTTTCAGCTCCTGTTGTCATGACAGTCCTTCAGTGCAAAACAAAACTAAACAAATGTTTTCATTTTCATAAGCTGTTTATTCCAGGAAAGGCAACTGAAGCCTTTTTCAGGAGAAAGCAGAGTGGCAGCAAAATCTCTCTCCCACCACAAACACACACACACACACGTTACAACGTATAATCATATTTAATAAATAGAATGCTATGGTGTGTTTCTCATAATGTGGACTCAAGGGACACTTTCTAATACAAAAGGACATTGAGCCTTTTACAATAAGCAGCATGAATTCTTGGGAAGGACCTACTGCCTACCACCTCAAGTGTTAATACATTCCCTTCCAGGATTCCCTCAATTCCAAAATTCCTCATTCACAAAAAAAAAAAAAAAAATACTTTCAATCATTACACATCTGAATTTGAAATAATAGCACTTTCCTCTCCCTCTTCCTCAAAATTAGGGCTCATTCATATGAGCCTTTGTCTGTGCCCAGATATTAATTTCATGGGTTTAATTAGTTTTCTCAGTCTGGTTGAGTGGTAGGTGAGGTCAAGTCAGAAATAGGGATCATGCTTCATATTTATTCTTGCAACCAAGGGAGATTAGCTGTAACTCAAAAATAAGTAATAAAAAAGCAAGGTGGCAGGTTGTGGGGAAAAAGAAAGGAATGAGTGTCATGGTGTTTTCTGTTTGTGCTCATATATTTGCAGCCATGCACAAAAGGACATGTGCCCTGAGAATGTTTAATCTAGCACTTACCTGAAGGCTGAACAGCAATGCCTTCCTGCTCCATCACTCCCTCAGACACGCACACAAATCAAGAATGCAAATGAAATCTTTAGGTGCAGAAATGTTTTGTGGTGAAATAATGGAAGTGGACATAACCTTCTTTGGTAGTCATCACTCTGCTATTACCCAGAATGGCCTTGGACACAATGTTCCTGAGCAGAGGAAATTGTGTGTGTATTGGGAGACTATTCCATTGGATGTTTCCAGGATCAATACAAATTCATCAAAGTTCTTCAAAGAGTGGTTTACCTTTAGCATTGCAAGCAGTAGGAGGCTTGCAAGCAATTTCTTCTCCTGCCCTTAAATTCTGGTGCTGTTGTCACTTGCTGTGCTGGTAACAGCCAGGACCATCTTGGCAGTCCAGCTACAATGTTGTGCTCATCACAATTCCTGGACCCAGACCCGTTTCTGGGTATTTTTGGACACTTATAGTCTCACTCATATGACTATCCAGTTTCCTTTTGAATGTCTCTAGTGTGGGAGAGCCCACCACCTCTCTAGGCAACTGGTTCCATTGTCATATTGCTCTGACAGTAAGGAAAATTTTCCCAATATCTAGCTGAATCTGGGCTGTTGCATCTTGACTTGATATTCTGAGTACTACACCTGGGTATCAGTAAGAAGAGATCTTGACCTTCTTTGTGACAATCTTTGAAGTACTAGTAGAGGGTTACCATGCCCCCGCCACTCAGTCTTCTCTTCTCAAGGCTGCACATGCCCAGTTCTCTCAGTCTCTCCTCAAAGGGCAGTGTTTCCAAACCATGGATCATTTTTGTTGGTCTTCTCTGTACCCTTTCTAATTTTTCTGCAACTTTCTTAAATCTTGCTGCCCAGAACTGGATGCTGTATTCCAGATGAGGTCTGACTAGTGAGGAGTATAGGGGAACTACTACCTCTTGTGATTTGGAAGTAATACTTCTATTAATGTATCCCAAAATAGCATTTGCCTGTTTTGCAGCTGCATTGCATTATTGGCTCATATTTAACCTGTTGGGCACAATAACTGAAAGGGCTTTTTTCCTTTCTCAGTTGAACCTCACATTCCCCATCTTGTATGGATGCATTTTGTTTTTGTTTCCTAGGTCTCTGACATACGGCAACCCTATTGCTGTCCTATCCATGACATCCCTGCTTAGCTCTTCTAAATTCAAGGCTGTGGCTTCCTTTACTGAGACACTCCATCTCATATTTGGTCTTCCTTTTTTAATCCTTCTTTATTCAACTTTCCGTAGCATGATTCTTTTCTTGAGGGAACCTACCTTTCTTATGATGTGTCCAAAGTATGGCATCCTAAATTTTGTCATGTTTTACTTTTGAGGAAAATTCGAACTTGATTTGATCTAGGACCTACTTGTTTATCTGTTGTCCAGTGTATTGCAAAGTTCTCTTCCAGCACCATATTTTGAATGCATCAATTACCCCGCCCCGTCAGCTTTCTTCACTTTCTAGCTTTTACACTCATATATAGTGACCAGGAATAAAATGGTGTGGATGACTTGGCCCTTCATCTTCAGTGAAACTTCCTTACATTTGGTTATCTTTTCCAGTTCCTTCATTGCTGGCCTTTCCAGTCTCAGTCTCCTTCAAATTTCCAGGCTGCAGTCTCTGCTTGAACTGATGACTTAGCCAAGGTATGCAAAAACTCTTGCAGTTTCAATTTCTTCACTATTGACAGGAAAGTCCTGTAATTTTTCAGTAGTCACAAGTTCTGTTTTCTAAATGTTCAGCTGGAGTTCTGCTTTTGCACTTCTTTCATGTTCATCAGGAGTTGTTTCAAGTCATTGCTGCTTTCCAAAAGTAAGATTTTGAAAAGCGGCCTTCATCCTTTAAGAAATTTTGGCTCAGCACCTCTCAAAACACAGATTGAAAACCAGGGTTTTATACTCACCAATCTTTAACCAGTCATTTAAAAGTTCATATAATCTTCAAGGCTTTGGCTTCTCCCTCATCAGAATATTTTATTTATTTATTTATTTATTAAAACATTTTATGCCGCCCCATTCGCCGAAGCCGAATAATATGCTATTATTCCTCAGTTAATATTTCTTTATCATTGATGTACTGAGGAAAACTATGCATATGGAACTCGGACAAAACTGATTCAGACTGGGCACTTTTATTTATTTATTTATGCATCCATTTGACTGTGTAATTTCTTTTCTTTGCATAATAGGGCCCTTGAGGTATGAGTTGAGACTACTTAATTCACAGGTTCTGGCACTCAGAAAGATTCCCTTAAATCCTTTCTTTTACATGTTTATGGTCGGTAGCTTTATTAAGTATATTTTTATTTGGCACAAATGACACATCCAAGGTACTGAACATACTAGAAAAATAGCTCATTTCAGACTTGGCAATAATTAAAGTGGCAGTAATTCAGCAGCAAGTTAGGAATATACTTGCTTTTTATTTATGTTAGAACAAGACTGAAAATGCAGTTATTCAAACATTTGGTATTATTCTTGAGGGTACCTTTAAGATCCTAAACTTAGTTAGGGAGAGAACACAATTCTCTGAGCAACTTAGGGGGAAGCTGGGATTGGGACAAAGGGTCATATTTTTGGTCTTCGGTTTTGACATTGTGCTGCACTTCATGACTCTGCCAGGGACAGCAACCTTCTTTGCTTCAGATGACTGCCTGACAGAATTTTTTCCCTCACATACAGGATGCCTCCAGAATAATGTTACTTCATGATGCAGCAATGTATTGGGATCGATCTCTGTGTGTGGAAGGTCATCAGATGCTACTGAAAGTCTTCACTGCTGTCACTGCTACCAGAATCACTATTAGGGTGGCCAGAGGCCCGTTTTTCCTGAGCTTAGTCCTCTAGTTTTGAGAGCTGAGAAAAGACAGGCATCTATTTGAAAGTGAACACAATTTATTGGGCAGTTGGAGAACCATCAGGAAGGAGAATCTAGGGACCCTGAAATTGTTGTGTCTGGACAGAAGATTAAATAGGCATCCAGGTCAGGAAGTCACTCTTCTCTACCATGGTAAGATGTCTTCCTTAGTCACTGACTAAGTACGTCCTTAGCCACTGTCTAGATGATCATAGGATTATTATTATTTTTTTAACTTAGCTCTACAAGGTTGGAAAATAGCTCCAACCTTGTAGCTGAATCTCAGAGGACAGGTTGTCCTTTCTCCTCCATCCCTCACAACCAGCTGTTGTGAATTTACATCTGAATGCATCTGTGCAAGACTATGTCCATACTTTTTGTTAACTTTCAGACTATCTTTCACATGACAGCTTGTGAAGAGAATCAAGGTAGTCTTGCCTTCTAGCTGGCAGTGCATTCATTCAGCATTTGTTGGAGTCTATGTACAGGCAATCAGCAAAGAGTGCTTCAATGTGTCTCCTGCTGGAGAATGAACTGGTTCCTTCCTGACAGCTGGAACCCAGAAAACTCTGGCAAGCTTGAGCTTTGCTAGTTGCTATATCTCCCAAGGAATAAGGATTCCCAAGGAAATAACTGTATGTCAATAATAATCAAAATCTGTAGAAAAGTTACTTCGATATTTAGTGTGATTAAAGTACAGTCTTTCTAAAAAATTAATGAAAAATCCTTCTTCCAGATTATTTCCAAGAAATATAGAATAGACTATGAAGGTGACTTAAAATAGCATTTGTCCTGTGATTGAAGAGCTAAATGTTTTGTCCTCTGGTTCATGTGTATTTGTTTTTGTGGCATACTAGTTGATTGAAATGGAATAGCCATGGGAAATTGATGTGATGAAATTACATTTAAAATGTAATTTTAAGATGAGATGGGCACTCAGTGAAATAACCATGTAGTGTTCCTTTGTGGCTATGTTTCACATGTTGTTAGGTAAGAAAAATAGCATGTGCAGGTAGATAGTAACAGTCAAGGCACAGAATCATAGAAAAGAAGAGCTGGAAGGGGCCAGGAAGGCCATCGGGCCCAACCCCCTGCTGCTGCAGGACACCAGGTTACACCCTCCCACTCAGGAGGCTGTCCAGCTTCTTTCTGAATGCCTCTAGTGTGGGAGAGCCCACCACCTCTCTAGGCAAGTGGCTCCACTGTTGTATCGCTCTGACAGTGAGGAAACCTTTCCTGATATCTAGCCTGATATCAAACTATGCATTTTTTTAAAAAAAGAAACTTGAAATGTTTTTACAGAGGAAGGACAGTATTTTCATATCTAGAAAATACTTAAGATGATCAAATTAGAAATTAGATATGAGTACTAATTAGGGTTGTAACAAAACCCACATAATTTCTTTAGCCATGTCATGGCCATCTGGAGAAATGAAATAAAGCCATGAAGGAAGTGAAGGTACAGAGTACTCCTGCTGTTTTAAAAAGAGTGAAATTCTTTGATTTTTTTTCCTCCTTAGTTTAGCTGCTTTCTTTTTAAAAATATTGATGACATGTTCCTGTAAGAGTGGAAGAGAACAGATTCAGAATTCATGTTCAAAATAATAATCAAATACAATCACTTTATCTTACTGTCTGGAATAAAACCTATTATATTACAGTGCCAGAAAAATTACATTTCTTTTGTAACCCAAGCTATCTGCAACAGAAGAGAACTGGAATAGCTGCCTTGTGGCACCGATATGTTATGCAATAGAAGTCCCAAAGGCAGTGTTCTATTTTTAGCATCCCAAACCAATAAAAATGGGAAGTCTAAGAGCTCCCTAAAGTGTAGCAGTATGCCTAACAACAATTCTATTGGGAAATAGTTTGATTTATATTTCAGTATAGAAAGAATGAATCAGTCTATTTCCTACCTGTATTACTTCCAAGTGTGTCCACTCAGAGGTCCATTCCATCCTGTTTCCATCTGCATTTAAAAGAAAATCTGCACAAAGTACCTGCATTAAAATAGGTTTTGATCTCAAAAATGCTTTCAGAATATGTGTTAAGTAGGAAAGCCAGTAGTCAGCTATGTTCTGATCACCACATGAGTCCAGGAGGTACAGCTCAGGTAGGTTGAAATTAGAAATGCTAAGACTGAGTTCTTCAAATATTCCAATTTTTAATAAAGCAGCAAAAGTATAATGGGATGACTCTATTGTGATGCTGTGCTATTTTAGACTTCAGGTGGTAAATTAAACGTGTGGCATGTCCTTTCCCTATGCAAACCAAAGTATTTGTGATATTTGTTGAGCACATTTGTATGACACTGTCAATGCACTGTTTGGGTAGAGTAACTCAAACTGAACCTCAGCTATCTTGGAACCAAGTGCAGTTAATTAGAACCCCATTTTTCTGCCCCAGAGATACGGCAGAATCAGGATCTAGCCTTCAGAAATTAGTGAGAGAACAGACATGAGAAAATGTCTCCAGTACTGAAATTCCAACAACACAAACCTGTGGAGGTTAGATTAGGCAGAGAGATTAGTCCTGCCAGGGCATTTTCCTGAACCTAGGATGGACTAAATTGGGTAGAAAAGTCTGTGTACGCTTCAGCTGTACACTATGGCACAGAATTCTATTCATCTCCACATGAATGCAGGTACAAATGCCATTTCAGACCACATGCAGCTCAGCCTGGGAGTTCAACACAACAGAGACAGGCCTTGTATGAACTGTGGTGTTGTCAACAAGGCCAGCAAGCCAACTACAACCCTAAAGGATTCTGGTATGCTTTCATTTCACATCCTACGTTTGTGTGTATATAGTCACTATTTTGTATGGCGGACACCATATTCTTCCTGCAGTTTGAAACAGTAGAAGATATAGGTAAAATCATTTATTTTAAATTTAAGAAAGAACTTTTCTTTGTGCTAGTAACAAGCTGTTAGAACTGAATGGATAAAGAGATTTTCTATGACTTGAATGTAGGAAGAGCAGTTCCTACATTTTGCAAAACGTCAAGACAATATACAATTTCTTAAGCTTGCTTCATGTCAGACCCTAAATAATTCAAATGAAGTTATAAAACTCTGATGACATGAGTTTTCTCATATGGATACCAATGGGGAAAATTATGTGGATTGGGCATTTGGACATAAGAACTTTGTAAATCTTTAACATAATTGGCTGTATCTTCATTTGTAGTTCCAAATCTGCAGAACCAACTTCCTTTGAAAAAAATTCACATTATCTGGTATTGATTAAATGAAATTAGAAAAGGATATCTGAGATCAAGGGCCTTAACAAATGTTCATTGGTTGCAAATTTCTCATAATGTGTCTTGATAACCCTTACTAATTGGTAGTTCACATATCTATATAGATCTCTTAATTAGTCGTGAGTTACAGATGAACTGACTCCACTGAAAGTAATGCTGCAGGCATAACCAATTACATCTTTAGTTGATTGATATTGATTGATTGATTGATTGATTGATGGCAACATTTTAATTGGTGCCTCTGAGATGTAAGGACACATTGATCCATTGTTGAATGTATTTTGATTTTGAATTATGTATTGCCACAGTAATAGGCCTTTTTGTGTGGTGGCTTTTGTTTATCAAATTATAAATTATTATTCACCCCCTTCACTGCCTGAAACATGTAGATAGATCTAAATTCTGAAGATATACACAATGTATTAAAAGATAGCCCATAAATAAAAGATAAATGATCGATGAATGAACATGTTTTAATCCGCCGCCAAAAAAAAGAAAAGAAAAAAAAAAGCTTCTGAAAAACTTGGCTTCTCAGGTGATGTATGGCTGTATAGAATGTTCTGCCTGTATAGTTTTATTTATACTGGTATGTGATCCATACAAGCAGATCAGTACTGCACATTCATTTAGGAATTCATCCTAAAAGGACATGGATTGTATGTCTACCTTGATTATTAAGGATTTTTTTTGTCCTTGTCTAGCTATTCATCCATTTATCCATCCACCCAAAAAACAATGTATATTGCCCTTGACAAAGTGCAAGGCAGTTTCCATATATATATATATATATATATATATATATATATGGAGGGAGGGAGGGAGGGAAGAAATATAAACTCCAGCAACAATGAATTCAGTGCAATAGAAAGACACCTGTTAGAAGAAACCACATAACAGCTGAAGTGGAAACAGTAAAAAAAAAGCTACAACAGCCTTTCAGAGTACCATTTTCATCTCTGCACTAAAATGTTGATTGGGAATGCAGATCTCTTCAGGGTGTTATTCCCCAGCTTTTGGTTGATCACATAAAAGTTCTATCCTCACAACAATGATCTCCTTTATGAAACAATGAGATCCACAGCAAGGTCCAACCTGCAGAATGCCAATGATGAGAGAAGTTAGAGAGAGGCAATCTGTATGTGTGCTATGCAGGGTTATCAAGGGAAGAATAAAAAACTGCTGGACTTGTTCATACACATGCATGCATGTTTCAGATCCATGCTGCTCGGTGAATTCTGGTGGCACACTGTTTCACTCCACACCACTGAACTTACAAACTTACATTTGTTTCTTCTAATGATACTTTTGTGGCTTTAGAAGAGTTATGCTCTTCTAAAAAGCTCAAAGTCAGTGATATGATCACCAGGTGTGCCTCTATCCTGGTCAACACATGGTGAAGATCTCTTTGTTGACTCATCTCATCTGTTCATTACATACTTCAACCTCATTCAAATCCACCACATTACCTGAGTCTTCTGTTTTCCCTATTTCTTCAGTTATATCTTAGTATTCCTCACCTGTCCTTGTGTACCTTATATGACCAAATGAAGAAGTAATTCATTCTAACTGTCCTGAGGTTCCCACCAATCAGATTCCTGGGAGGGCCCTGGATTCTAATGTATTACTTTCTCCAGTACATGTATAATTCTGTACAATATTGTCACTTCTCTCTTAACTTTCTTCTGAGGCAAGTAATCCAAGCTGTTGTAACCTTTCCTCATGGCAGAGTTGGTCCAATTCCTTGATTACATTGATTGTTTTGTTCTGTTGTTAGTTTAACAAATTCCACATTGTTGTAACTGTTTGTGCGTAAATTATTGGGTTCTGTCTGGCCAAAGTTGCAGTATTGCCAATGTTTAAAAGATGGTTGTACAAATGTTCATTCCAAGTACATACGCAAAGTTTTACACATAGCTAGAGAATCACATTGCTAAAGGAGGTAAGACAATGAGATGAGCTGATTTGTTGTCCTCTGCTGCTCCATGTTCTAAAAGTAATTGTGTTTTTAACAAGCTGCCATTTTTCTAACTTTTTATCTGCTCATTTGATTTTTATATGATTTTTATTGTGGGGTTGATTGCTATTTTATGTGGACTGGTTATTTTATGCTGTTGACTTTATTGCCAGTGACCTTGGACATTTTTAATAGAAACACTATATGGCTATAATTAACAAACAAATATATAAATATTTAAATGTGCTTTTTGGGGTGTAAACTTTTAAAAATAAATCAGAGATTAGTGCGAAAACAGACAGAAGGGACTTATGAGTGAACACATGTAGATATAACACCGACAGGAAATAAAATGATACAACCATCAGAACCTTCCACTTGTATCATTTATGTACCAGATATATTCTGACATCTGTTCACTGGTTCTTCTGCCAATGGTCCTCCAAACAGCAAATTTGGGGATCTAGTATATATGTGTAAAGTGACAACGAATCTAACAGAAAATTACCTGTCATGCATACCACTACAATGAGGGTGCAACTCACATCCCTTTAACATCAGTTGTAAAACATCCATTGTTTTAAATAAATTTATACTTCATATGAAATTATAATGGCATATGGAAGATGCAGTGGAGAAAGGCAGCATGGCTTGGGTTGTAAGGTAAATTTTCTTGAGGAAGTTATGAGAGAAACCATTCCTGCACTCCTTCAAATCTCTCTAAACTGCCAGGGCTATCCAGAAGATATGAAAAAAGACTCCAGGCTGCTGATGGCCAAGGGAGAAGAAAATGAAGCAAATTTCACTCCATTCACATCCTTGGGCTGAGTATATTCAGATTCAAATCTGATAGATTTTCCCTCTTCAATGGCAATGTCATCTTTTTTCAGGAAGAGATAGCCATCTGGGGGCACAGGTGGCTGTGAGGAGAGTAGCAAACATCCTTCCTGTGGAACCCCTTCTAGGAATGTCCTTAAGTTAACTGTTAGGCCAAAGCAATAGACAGAATAAAGCTGTATGGAGCAAAGTGAAGCTACTAGCTATGCACGGTCAGTGGAGGTGTGTAGTACCACAACCCAGACAACACCCACATAATATCAGAGAAGTCGAAACAGGAAACCACAACCACTGTTGCAGTGCAGCAGTGAGCCTCACTCCCCAGAAGGTGCCATCTGATTGGCTGACCTGGCTGCTACTCTCGTTCTGGGAAAAATTATTCCATTTAGAAAGGTGCACTGCTGCAGCCTTGGAGTCAGCACTTCTGTGCATTCTAGTACATTCCAGGAACATGGCAGAAGCCTTATCTGCTCTGTCTACCAGCCAGACAGGGCAAGGCAGAGGATGAGAGAAAAGCCACTCATCCAGATAGAAAAGAAAATAAATGTAGAAAGGGGCAGCAGAGAGTGACCAAGAAGAGCATCCCTGACATTCACTTTGCCTGAGGTGCCCTCACATATGGTCCTGCATCGGAGGGTGGAGCATAGGTTTTGCTTGCAGAACCTCCTATGTTCAGTCCCTGGCATCTCATGAAACAGGGAACATGGCTCTTTCTGAACCCTCAGAAAAATGCTTCTGGCAGGAGCAGGCAACATATGGACAGATAGGACAATGGTCTGCTTCAGTTTACAGCAGCTCCATAATTTTATACTGGAGCTCTTTGGGCCATTGGGGTCCCATGCTGCTTATTCCTACAAGCATCTACAGAGATACCTGCCAAAGATCAGGGAGCGCTTTAATGATGTGCTTCTTAGTCAATGAAGAGCTGCTTTTTTGGATGATATAATCCCTCCTGCTCATCACCCTCTTCAGTTTCTGCATCTGCTCTTTTTATGACAAATGGTTGTGGTATTTTAATGTATAATTTATTGCTACTGCTTCCTGGATAGACATTTCAAGGATATACACACTAAGTGACAACTCTGGGATGATAAGTTGACAGTAAAGCTGAGCAACAGACTTTTGTGTACAGATACTTCTGCTCCTTAGAGGGTAAGATATCAAACAGATGTCACGAGTGCATTTAGCCATTTGCTAATAACTGCTGTGCTACTTTACTGAACACTGGTTGCCATCTGATGGGAAGAGCAGTATCCATCTATCTGCATATCTGTCAGCAGCATGCTCCTCTTAAAGAGCTCGTGACTCCCAGTTCTGAACATGAATTAAGAGGAGTACTTCTCATAATGAGGCAACTCTGATTGGAATGAGCAGAGGGAGGTGATTTACCTACCTAAACAATAAGATCTTTATCTGAGACACACTCCAGATACCCCCAATAAATGCAGTGAAACAAATGGCTCCAGGAGTGAGGACCTTCTCAGAGAAGGTTCTTTATGGAATGCTCACTGCCATGATATTTATTTATTTATTTATTTATTAAAACATTTTTATGCCGCCCCATTCGCCGAAGCCTCGGGGCGGCTTACAACATGATATTCACCTAGCACCCACATGACGTTCTTTGCAATATTGGACAAAGCATCTTTGATGATGATGATGATGATGATGATTTTCTTCCCAGGTATTTTTTGAACTGGGTTTCAGTATTCTGTTGGTAGTTTTATGTGCTGACGTGGTTGTAGTCTTTGCTGTTGGTTTTATTCTGGATTTTCTTAATTTTTGTTTTAAAGTGTGGCTTTTTTCAGTGTATTATACACTTCCCAGATAATTACAGCACAAAGTACAGTAAATGAATAAGTACATAAAATGAGACAAGTGAGATTTTGATTTGAGATTTTCTCATTCATAGTTGAATCCTGTGCTTAGTTTGCTAATATGGACTCTCAACAGTTCCTATTTCAGTGGGACTAGCATCCTTTTGGGTCCCACAAGAAACTCAACAGGTGGCAGTGTCCAGAAAGGCATTGCTTCTAAATCGAGCTTTTGAAATGGTTTGTTCAGTAAAGCTATGCCATAAATCATTTGCCTGTCCTAGTACTGCAGTTGGCTTCCATTGCATTTTTATATTACAAATGAAGAAGCAGCTATGGTAGTGAGTCTCTTCAGGCCATTGGCTAAGCGTAGATCCTAGACAGAGCAGAAGGGAATGCGCAAGTAGTCTATTTTTGATGAGGCAATTGGGTCAGAACATTAAGGAAGTGTGGAATATGCTGGATATTGCAAGAGGTGAGAATCAGGTCAATTCAGACTGCAATTTTCCTGAAATGTAATTGAACTTGTAAAAACAGCTGGTTGAAAAAACTTGGGGTAGGGGAACTAGGAAAGTTTAAAAACAGCAATGCTTTGAAGGAAAGAGGAAATGCTGCTTGGGATGTGGAAGAGCATCTGTCCCAGGAGAATGAGAGGGAAAGGAAGAGGCAGGTTGAAGTGTCCAAGAGCAGAAGAAAGACTGAGAGGGAAGAGAGAGAGAATGTATAAATCTCTAGGGCTTGCAAAGGTGAGGATTCATGTAGTCATTTGAAATTGTCAATCCATCTTTCTCCTTGTGGTATTCTTCTTTTGCATCATTTGAAAGGCTTAGTTTCAGCCTGATCTGTTCCACCAGGACTTCAAGGAAGTTTCTTTCCATGTCCTCTTCAGGTCTTTTTAATTATGATTTAGTTATTTCAGATTTGGCCTTGGCATATATTTGATGACAACTCTATTACAAGATCAGTCTTCTTTTTCATATTGTTGAAATCCATATATTCATTTTTAATGGAGAGCTGATGGATAAATATTGAACATCCTTATTTAGGATAATGTCATTATTTTCCAAAAGCCTGATTCTTCATTGTTCATTTTCATTCTCTGGATATACATAAGAGAAAGAAATTATGAGTTCTTCCTGCAGTCAGTCAATTCAGAGAAAAAGAACGAAAGAAATCCCATCACATATTCCTCTGCATGGTATTCTTTAAAATCTATGAGCCTAGCAGGCTTGGTCCTATACACTTCTAACATTTTTTTCAGTCTGAAACTATTTTTACCTTGCACCCTTTCCCATCTTCCAATCTGGTAAGATGTCAGGGGTATATTTAACATTTTGCATTCATCGCATTCCCAGGAGCCTAATTGGATTCTGTAGCCAATGCACAGGATATTCTCAGACTTTCAGTCTGATTTGGGAAATAAGTTTCTAGAGCTATATAAAGCTGAAATTGTTTTTGTATTGCTGTACCTCAGAGACATACTCTTGGAATAGGAAGCAGTATCTATGGGGCTGGAATTGTTCCAACCTTTCCAATTGCAGAAGAGGCAAAAATGGTTCTAGCTAAACTCTAGAAAGACTGAATGTACCAAAGTTTCATAAAGTAAACTGGAAAAAGCACCAAGAATTCTCTTGCTTGTAGAACATGATATTAGTTCATTCAATCATGGGAAGGAATTTGCCTATAATAAAGCTCAAAGTTATCCACAGAGAATATGATTTTTAAAAATTCTTCTGCATTTAGTACATTTCATTAGAGTTTATAGTGAGGGCCCAGATTTGCTGTTACAGATTGTATTATATGCAGAAAAAGAAGCATTCCAGTAAATATGCACTGAAATCTGCAATCAGGAAATTCTTGGAAGTTGTATTGAGTTGGAATCTTCAGGATTTATGTGCTTCATTTACTGCATTGCCCATATGAAGCCATTTAGCGCAACCATTCAAGCTGCTGGTTTGAAATTTCCTATGCGTTAAGGAGCAAGTGAGTTCATCATACACCAGATGGTCTGCAGTAGTGAGGGGGGAGAGAGGATGACAGAAACATCTCCAGTTTTGTGTCCTGCAGCTAACTGTGCTGTCTTGTGCTGTTTGCCAATGCAGGTTTTTCAACATTTTAGGCCTTCTTAAACATTTTGTGACTGCAGATTTTCTGTACACTAACATAAGCTCTCTCCCCCCCCCCCCAAATGGAAAGACCTCCTCCTGCCTAAGCTCTTCAGCAACTGGTGTATGCATCTCCATTTGAATAAATTTTATATTTTTTCACATTTTATATTCTCTTTCACTACACGCACACATGTTGATTTCAGGGATGATATTTTTCTTTGTTTCATTATTTTCTTTGTAAAAATTACCTGCTGTTCAAAAAAGCAGAGAAATTTTCTGCCAAGAGATTATTAACTATGCTAGCCCTGGTCCATAAATTCACCTAGGTATAGCTATTCTCCTCATGTTGAGAAACAGTTTGGTTCCACCACCCTCATGACCATGCTTGGTGGGAAATCATGAGAGGTCCTTCTCGGAGTCCCAAGGCTCTGGAATTCCTTTCCCAAGGAGGCTAGGTTGTTACCCTCCCAGTGAGGTTTCCAAAGGGAGGCAACCACCATTTTATTCTGGCAGGCCTTTGGGAATGGTCTGGATGTGTAACTGGGTTAGACTAGTTCTATTCTTCTGCATTTTTTTAGTGTTTCTAATTTGGGTATGTTGTACCATTGCAATGATTAACTGATTTAATTATATTTTTAACTTGTGTATATTTATTTGGATGTTTTAATTATATAAGTTTTTGATACTGTGAGGTGTCTTGAGTCTCAATTACTGGGAATCAGTGGGATACAAATGATGATGATGATGATGATGATACATAAGAATTTAATTTCAGCTTGTTTTTCATCAGAATGTGGCAAAATGAACACATTTCTTTATTTGGCATAGAAAGAACTTGAGACTTATTTAAAACACAACTTTCTGTCTACTCAACTCATGGAAATGTTTGTTCCATCTGTGCAAGCCTGTTCCATATAACTGATGTGATTGCTGACTTGCAAGAGATGTCCAAGTTCCTCAGACTGCTAGATATGAACCCTATGTGTGTGTTACTCTCCTTCATTCAAAGGGCATCACTCTTTTGGTGCCTGTTTGGTACCATATAGTATTGGACTCTTTTGTGGAAGGAAGGGATAAATGTTTTACTGTTATATGTTATTGTTCATATGCTAATGTTTTGTGTTACTATTGTTATGTGCTATTGTTTTATATGTTATTTTTGTTAACTACTCATTAATATTTGTAATTAAATTGTAAACTGCCAAGAGAGCACAATGGGCTTTCAAATTATTATTATTAGATTAGAGAGAAACTGAAACTGCCTTTGAGTTCTTATGCCTCCAACGCAGTTGAACTGAGGTTGCAGTAGTAGTTGGGGTTTCAATTAGCTTGAGAGGAAACATTCATGATGCTGAACCTATTCTGGAGATAAAGGCCAGCAATGCAGATAGATCCTTACAAGATCAGCATGAAATCTGGACTTTGCTCCATGGTCACTAGGGCCACCAGCCACCCCTGCTTCAAAGTCTGGATCTGAATCCCTGTGTATACAATCATGTTTGTTTTGCTAAATTGGTGTGGCCATCTCTATTTTCATACAGCTTTTTCATCTTTAAAAGTTGCATGACATGCAGGAACAACATGTCCTTCTCCATGTGGAAATTGCTGTAACACTACTGATCGACCATGACCAGTAAGGCAGGTGAGAATTCCTTCCAGTATGTTTTTATAAGAAATTACAAACAGAATTTCCTCAGGTCAGAAGGTATTTGAATTTTTTTTAAAAAGCTGAACATGGGAGAAAGTGAAACTGACAGTTTCATCTTATCCCAGGTCCTTCTCTGTGTACGCAGCTGTGTGGATGCCAGGTCACTATAATGCTATGAATATTGGCCAGCCATGCAGCCTCATACTGCATGCTGTTCCCTAGATAGCGTATGAATGGCCAATCGGACAGCACGTGTCCCTTTGATAGGGATTAAATATTAGCAGGTGGTTTCTTGATACAGAAATCTCTTTGGAATGTTCTGAACAGAGAACTGCACCACAACTGGGGTTAGTGCTCTGGCCGCTCTTGGTGCTCCTCCCCCAGTCTCCCTGCCATGCTGCCAGCAAGCAATGACACGGCAAGGAAGAGATGGATGACTGTGAAGTGGAACGAGTGATGGAAGGGGCGTCACTCTGCCCCACTGTGTGGTGGTCAACAGCAGCAAAGGAGCAGGGGCGTGGTGGCTCAGGCACAAGATGGTGAGAGGATAAGAGCATCCTGGTACATGTATAAACTTGGGAAATTTACATCATATTAAAATGTGCAACAAAACAATTTCGTCAGCATCCCTAGCAAAGCAGACCTTTGCACAATCAGAAGAATACAAGGGGCAATGTCTTCACCATTATTTAGCTTATGGAGAGGAAAGTAGTTTCTGCACCCGTAATGGAGATGGCCATAGCAATCGGATGACCCGGAGTACAGAGTTAACATCGCATTTGAAGCAGGTGCTCTTCCTGGGTGCCAAAGCCTACAGGCACTTGATGCATGAATTGCTTCACTGGGGTGAAGTTTCCATACAAATGCAAGGAAAAAATGCACAATGCTTTTCCAATTATATGATTCCATTTATATTGTCTTCATATTATTCATATAAATAGACCTTCTCCCACTAGTTATTATATATAGAGGACATATCATTCATCTTAAGGAAAAGCATGCCATTTGTTCTGAAAATCACGCACTAGACTTTTGAAAGGTCTTCCTGCCCTTTAATTAGTGATTGCAAGCCTTCTCAACAGGGAATTAACCTAAATCTACTCCTCTGCCCAGAGAAAGCTGCCTCACAAAGGCTAGGTTAAACCTTTAGACTGAATGCAAAAATTTTGGAGGGTGCAGAACGTTCTTCTTGAGACCAAAGCCTTGGGAGTGAGGAAAACCTGAAAACCTCATGTAGGCGGACAATAGTTACAGAGATACAATATTCTTTACTGCCTGTATGACTGAGATAAATAAATATGCATGTAAAGTAGGGATGGATGGATCTATCAATCTACTTTCCATTTCACATTCATACATGTTCAATGATATGAATGTCCCATCTTCCTTTGTATGATTTCTTTTAAATCCCATTAACAACACAATCCAATGTGGCTGACCAGAACCCTCAGAACTTGGAAGATACAAGGCATCCTCTGCACTTCTCCCATCCAGCAGAACAAGTATACAGGTGATGTAAATGGTTTAAGTCCCCCCTTCCTGAAGTGTGAGGAGAGCAGACTTAGACCCCCCAGTTCACTATGCATGCTGCTAGAGACTGTCTCCTTACTGCCCTTCCCCCTGGAACACCCCAATTATCCATCTCCAAGGTTGGAGCTGCAGCCAGTGTGGCTCTTTCTGTACCTCCTTTGAGAATGGGTGGACAGTGCTCCAGCTTTGAGCTGAAGAGCTCAGAGATAGGCCTTTGAATAGTCTTATGGATGTCTAGACAGCTTCTAATGGCATCAAAGCATCTAATAATATTATGCCCTAAAACCTGATTTAAATCATGCACAGGTATGCATTTTTGGCACTCTCCTCTCACAAAAATTGTTATATGCAGTTCCTGTCTTATTACTGTGCCATGCTTTCAGATTATCTCATAATACAGAATTCTGGTGAATGCATATGGTGTTCCAGTTGTCAGCTGTGGAGCTTTCTGAATACACTGTGCTTTAATCCATGGCCAGTGATGAGGAAGCCTCATTTGTGTCCATAAGACGTGGCTAAGAATAACACAATCATATAGGTGGACATTTCCTGTATTCATCATCCTGTAAGGGCACATGAACCAAGGGCCTTTCCACTTCTGAGCTCTTTCTGGGCACTAAATAAATGCCAGCTAGTAGTTGCAGTCATAATAAATTGCAACACTCTCCTGACCTGTGATTGGAGAGCTAATGGGCATCCAGAGCCTTATGCTTGTGAAGCTAATTATGTGCCAATTTTGTATTGGGAAATAGGGCGATTAACTGTTTTCAATACCATCTGAATTGTACTTACCTCATTTTCAAAGAACATTACTTTCGCATTACATCCATTACTTCTTAAACTAATCAATGTGCAGAATAACAAGGATACCTAATGATTCTTATGATGTAATGCAGAAAACAACATAAAAAGCATCTGCATTATGAAACATAAAGATTTTATAAAAAGCCATTTCTTCTTATATACTGCTGGGTCATTTGTGCAGCATGGGT
Source organism: Varanus komodoensis (assembly GCF_004798865.1). Taxonomy (NCBI): domain Eukaryota; kingdom Metazoa; phylum Chordata; class Lepidosauria; order Squamata; family Varanidae; genus Varanus; species Varanus komodoensis. The sequence continues at coordinate 11,532,756 of NW_025335727.1, read as the reverse complement.
TTTTAATACGCACATCTACAGCACTCATATTTTAAATGGGATATGCATTGATGGAATAGTAAAACTGAAATTACTTTCTGAATTATTTAGAACAATGACAGGAGGTGAAAACTGCTCAGTGGTTTCCACCATGTAGATAATGCATCATGATCAATAAATACAAGGTCTCTTTAACTTGAAGCCCAAATTTATAACTGAATTAGTAAAGAGGTTTCAAATAGCTTAGCTGATAATTTATTCAGATTCCAAGACAAAATGGAAAGGAGAGCAGGGACATTCCAGCAGTGTGCTGAAGACCACTTCCCTGAAGTTGTCTTCTTCATTAACAGTCACCACCGCCAGCCATTCCTAAAGGTTGTACAAAAGGGTCAATCCATCAGCCTTGCTACTCACATTCCTTCCTCACTTCCCATCCCTGGTGTGTCTTGTCATGATAGATTCTGAGCCTAGATTTGACAGTGCAGGCACTGTCGTGTTTACTGATTGCATATAAGCCATTCCAGAAGACTTTTAGGTTGAGCAGTGGGGTAACAATATTTTCAATAAATACATATATTAAAAAATGTTCATGTTGCCACTTGTTTAGGAATGATCCCAACATCCTTATGTTCAAGGGACTGATATATGTATGCCAAGCTGCATACAATGTGTATGCTGAGTTGCATACAATGTGTATACAAATGTGTATGCTGAGCGCGTGAAATCTATACCCTAGAACTTTCATTGAGGAATCTGGTCCCAGGACAAGGAAAAATAAATTTCTGTAAAATCCATCTTGTTCACACAGGGGGAATTCTGTTGCACAGGGTAGGGAGGAAGGTAATGAATTAGGTGGCTATTCCTTAGCACCTGAAAAAGTGTGCCCAGATAGCTTGGAAGCAGTCAGCACTTGTGAATCTGCAATAGTTCAGCCTTATCCTTCCCTAGGGAATAGAAAAGTTTGCAAGGCATCTCATGCATTAGACATCATCCCTGGAAATTAAAATCTTGCATATGTTGAACCTGTTGATTTAACATAGTTGTGGTCATAGTTAACCCAAAGGCAAGTGTCCCACCCCTTCAATTCAGATGTAGGTACAAAAAATAAACCATGTTGAATTTTACAGAAATGAATTATGTTAGCCGAGATGAATAAATGTGGCCCAAGTTTATGCTTAACACATGTGTCTCAACTCATAATTCCCATTGCCACTGATTTTACTCAAAATATTCAATGGTTCCCCCACCCTTTTTTTAAATCCTAGGTGTTCTGGACTTAAGTTTTTTCTTTGGAAAAAAATATTTTGCAATTTCACAATACTTCTAGCACAAAGGCAATGCATTCAATTATATAGACACAGACATATCATAAACAACTTGCAGACCCAACATTTAAGTGCTAAATATCTAAATAATGAAGCTAACCCTTTTCACTATGTGAACTAAGCACACAAAAGCAGTGCATAATATTACAAAGTACATACTCATTAAAGTCTATAATAAAGATTAGGGATTAAAGGCTGTGGCGTCTACAAAGAGAACTGGGAAATTCATTGAGTTCCTAAATGGAATCATGAGTTCAGGTGTGAATCAGCAAGGAGGCAATTTGAAAACTAAATCCATCATAGGACAAATGAAGGATTGATTCGCTTTTTCTTCTGGGTGGGGGAGATAAATACCCTAGTGAATGCTTGCTCACACAACGTAGGAACAGAATTCAGGATGACAATTCATAATGGAAATTGCTTCTTTGGGAGCTCATAATATCTTTTTCCTTTATTTGGATTTGTTCACTGTGAGTTCCTTAATATGCCATAGTGCTTGCTTTGAATTATTTTTATTGAAGAAATAATGACTGTTGGCTGATGAGAATGGAAGCTCCAGTCAGTTAATGGGAAGACTGAGGACCATTAATAGTCAGCAAGCATCCAAACATCCTGCTTCACGTATACCACCGGTAGCCAAGGCTGGCTATTGGGTTGTGGACCCAGAGTCTGAAAGACATAAAACTTTTTTTATTCCACTCATACTTTTAACAAACAAACAAAAGTATTATCATCATCTCATGTGATGCAGTGTTTTCACATCTGTAGTGAAGTTCAGTGAAGGGTCAAACTCATTATACCCATGAAACTAGCCTTGATCTACAGTTAAAATAGGGCAACTCCATCGATAGTTGTAGGGCTATTCCCTTTTTTAAGCAACTATATAGGGTGACTTGCAAAGAGATCAAACCAGTCAATCTTAAAGGTAATCAACCCTGACTGCTCTTTAGAAGGCCAGATCCTGAAGATGAAACTCAAATACTTTGTCCACCTAATGAAGGACTCCTTGGAGAAGAGCCCAATGCTGGGAACAATAGATGGCAAAAGAAGAAGGGGACGACAGAGGATGAGGTGGCTAGATGGAGACACTGAAGCAGTCGGTGTGAGCTTAAGTGGACTCCAGGGGATGGTGGAGGACAGGAAGGCCTGGAGGAATGTTGTCCATGGGGTCACGATGGGTCAGACACGACTTTGTGACTAAACAAACAAACAAAAATGGGTGACTATAATTCAGAGCACAATCCTATCCATGTTTAGAGAGTAAAAAGTTGTTTAGTTCCCTGGATGCATGGGATTGAGCCCTAAAGTGTATAGCAGAAAATGGTGAATAATGATGGAAACCCATAGGAATGCGGCTTCTGTCATTCCCATCACACGATAAATGCTGCAGTCCCCAATAGCCAGAGCACAGTGCAACTGTTGATCAAAGAAAGCTGCTTTATACTAAATCGGACCAGTGGCCCATCCAGGTCAGCATGGTCTGCATTGAGGTGGTTCACACATGGCAGCCCACTGGAAGCTGTCAGTTGCACCGTGGCAGGCACCCATGGGTGACATTCTTGCATGACGCTTTTGGGTGCCCAATTTGCCATGACATGCAAACCCAGGTGGCAGCATTAATTCAAGGTTTACTTGAGTTATTTGTGCATTTTATTTATTTATTTATTTATTTATTTAAAACATTTCTATGCCGCCCCCATTGCAACAAAGCCTCGGGGCGGCTCACAACAAAAACAAACAAAAGCATATAAAAATTATACAATAAAAATATTAAAACCCGGTGCATCTCGGCTTAATTTTTTTAAAAAAAACCCTACATAATAAATTAACAATGAAAATAAGTTTTAAATAAAAAGGTCTTAGCCTGGCGCCAAAAAACAAATAAAGACGGCACCAGGCAGACCTCTCTGGGGAGCGCATTCCACAGATGGGGCACCACCGCAG
>NW_025335727.1:11519832-11529408 GCF_004798865.1 Varanus komodoensis | reverse complement strand
TGTTGTGAGCCGCCCCGAGGCTTTGTTGCAATGGGGGCGGCTCACAACAAAAACAAACAAAAGCATATAAAAATTATACAATAAAAATATTAAAACCCGGTGCATCTCGGCTTAATTTTTTTAAAAAAAACCCTACATAATAAATTAACAATGAAAATAAGTTTTAAATAAAAAGGTCTTAGCCTGGCGCCAAAAAACAAATAAAGACGGCACCAGGCAGACCTCTCTGGGGAGCGCATTCCACAGATGGGGCACCACCGCAGAGAAAGCCCTCCTCCGGGTACTCACCCTCCTAATATCATTCACAGAGGGTTCCTGGAGAAGGGCATCTGTTGCTGATCTCAAGGGGCGGGAGGGCATATATGGACACAAGCATTCCTTTAGTTTGCATTGCCAGACTGCAAACAACCCTGTCACCTGGTTCACACGATGTGTCAAGTCATGCCCATAGGTGCTATGAAAAATGGGGCCTGGCATGATGTGAGAACCCCTGCAGGTAATTTGACAAGAGTGGGCTGTTGTTTCTGATGAAACAAGTCACTGACTGACAACAGTCCTTCAAGGCACTTTCCTTAAGTTCTCCGGCGATTCCCAGAGATCAAACCTGGAATTGTCAGCATAAAAGCCTTGTGCTGTACCACTGACTTATGGCCCTCTACCAGCTCTTGTCCCTCTATCCTACCACCTTAGTAGTTACTTCTTCTTTCCTTTCAAATTCTCTTACAACTGCCTATATCCATTGACTGCCGCACAGAAGTCCCTTCTGCCTACATTTGTTGGGGCAGCAAGTGGGGAAGAGATGGAGTCCCTTCTATGTAGAGTGAGAACATGTCATTGCAATATTTTGGTTTATGTAGTTATTCTGTCCCCAGCTTTTCCAATTCATGAGTCACACTCTCCAGGGAAACTAGGATTTGCTTCATCTTTTCCAACAAAGGGCTCCTTTCTTGTTGGATAATTCATGAATACAGAAAAAATGACATTTATCACCTGTTACAACTTAATCAGCTAACATTTCTATACTCCAGACTGAAGCAAGAAAGACACTGAATTCTACTAGGGTAGGTTTAGCAGATGGCAAATTGCTGGAAAAAAGTGGGGATTATTGCAACTGAGTAAAGTACTTCTTTAGTAATAGTCAACATTTTCCCAAGATTCACCCCACAACTGAAATTCTACCACGCAGGACAAGGATGGGATGCATTTTTCAGCTGGATGGTTGGATTCCATTTTGAAGAAGCACCTGGCTAACTCACAGAAGTGCATGGGCCAAAAGTAAAAATAGGTGGGTCACAGGCAACATGTGTGGGGCAGAAAAATCCACACATCCCCAACTTTGTTACCAAGGTATAGTTGGAATCATGTATACTCAGAAATAAGCACGACTGTGAGGTCTACTCACAAGTAATGAGGACAAGCAGTGCATGACTACTCAGGACTGATCCCTCAGCAACAATTTTAAATGGCGTCAAATCTTAATTTCAGATATTAGACCCACACATTTCTATACAATAATGAACAGGAGGAAGTTTTCTGGAAAGCAAGGCTCAAAAGGAAGCAGGCCTGAATCAGCACCTTCTAGAGCCATCACTATCCTCTCTACCTAGCAGAGGATAGTAGCTGATTGGAGACAAGAACTTTCCCCTGCTAAACAGTGGGGAAAAAGGAGTTGCTTTCAATATTAAGCAAGGAAAAATACTTCTCTTCGATCACCTGCTGAGAAGAGATAAAAGACCTTCCCTTCCATGTCTTGTGGGGGCTGGTGTAGGGCAGGCAAAGAAGCTGCCAGGTTGGATGAGAAATCCCCATTATCACACTCACGGGCTGCAGCTTCTCCTTCTCCCATCCAGGGACATCACTTAAGATAAGACACTAAGATATATTTCAGGCTCTCCTCGTCTGAAGCTCAGTCTTGCTAACAAAAATACTAGACCCTAGTGCAGTCTTGCTTGCTCAACTCCGTTCAGGTATCTTGCACCGGCACTTCCTCTTTCATCTCTAGTAAGTGTGGCCATTGGCTGTGCTGCATGGAGATGATAGTAGTTATAGTCCAACACAATTGAAGAGTGCCAGTTTTAGGAACTGTAATTCCTTTAGATACACTGCCATACAGGCAGAGGATAACTGCTTTCTCACCCAAAATTACTGGAGATCTCTCATCTTAAAGTATATAGTACATGTATGGTGCCAAGATGGTGATGTTGATGCTGATGATGGACATGATGATGCATATTGGCAGAGGACGTTAACTTTAAGTCCCACAGTCAAATGATGTTGAATTGCACCTCCATTCTCTTGTTAGACAGGAGAAAAAGGTATAATCCCACAATGGGACACACAGAACCTTCCATGTAACTAGTTGTGGGAAATTATGAAGCAACCTAGATGAGGTCATCACAGCATGTCAAAAAGGATAAAGACAGCTGTCCATAAAAGCAAGGAATTTGCCCCTCTTTATTCTGTATCTCCTTTCTGAGTGATTTCAGTGGAACTAAATGCATCTCCAAAATAGTCTGAGCTGTCACTAAGTGTGTGTGGGGTTTGGTTGGTTGGATTTTTGGTGCTTTTGCCAGCTTTCTTCCCCTGCCATCTCCTTTCTTGTAAAAGCTGTACTGATTTGGTTTGAGTGAACAGGCTGATCTTAGAAATGTTATAATAATCATCATCATCATCATCATCATCATCATCATCATCTTGTCACATTACGTAAAAGATGTGGACACTTGGCTTCTAGATCTGTAATACCTGCCAGGACAGATAATACAGACAGATCTGAGACTAGGGTGGCAAAATACAGACTTTTAGGAAAGTGGCAGCTAATGAGAAGTGCAATTGGTCCAAGCCCTACTGAGCTTTCCTACCTGCTGCTCACACATTTCTCATTATACAAAGCTTTTTGGACTGGTGTGTGCTTCTGCCAAGCTCAGGGTCCTGTGATTTTTCTGAGTGTCATGCAGCTCACAAGTGGAGCAAAGTTTTGTCTGTAGGTTGTGAACTCATGCCTCCATTCATCATTCCAAAGTTCTTGATTATTAATCTGGGAGATTTTTTGCAACCATGTTATCATAAAAGCCTGTCAACACTTCCAGATTAGTAGTGGCATCATTTAAGAAGATGATTGATGTGTTAATATTCGAAGGACTGTTATAAGTTAAAGGGCCGTTGGAGCTTTTTACAGTGATTCCTGAACTCAGATCAACATGTGTGTGTGTGTGTGTGTGTGTGTGTGTGAGAGAGAGAGAGAGAGAGATACACAAACAGAGCCACATATAAATAAATAAATAGGTATATGCACTAAGGATCATCACCATTCCAATGTCTGTCTCGTGGAGATAAAAAATTAAATTGTTGTCTATGAACTATCAGTGTCTTCCAGGGACAACTTTGAACTGACTTTTAGGATATCTGTGGGGAGGTGAAATGGGTCTTACCTTTTGCTTCTTTCGCAATCAGTGTTTTTGTAACATCATTGGCACAAGATATTGCTGAGTAGTTTTTTGAGTATCTTAGTTTTCAGGCTCCCCACAAACTGTTGGAGAATTTCAACAGAGCAATTTCTTCCCACAGAGAAGAGTCACCAGAACGTTCCTCCTGCAAATTCATCTGTGAACATGGTGGAAAATTTTACATGAAATCAGGGATTCAGTTTAATATTTTGTAATATTGTTGTAGAAACTCATTGGTTTAGCCCCTGCCCCTCCCCCTCCCAGAGCTGTTCATTAATGCCTTCCATCACCAGTTATTTATTAATTACCATCTATATTGGTGTATAAGATTACTTGTGCATAAGACAAGGTCATGTGTCAGGTATATAAGAGGACCCCAAGCTCTTGAGAAATAGCTCTTGCATACCCAAGTAATTCATTTGGTTTCAGTATACCGTATATTAGTCAGCCGGAAGCTTCTAGACCCTCATGACATGATATGTGGAACAAGCAACCAGGAAGTATGTTTCAGAGAAATACTAGTTTCCTTGTATGGGATACATTTTATAGTCACACAATGGATGCTACAAAAACCACATTGACAGAAAATAACCTATAAAATGAAGCAGAAAATGTAATCAAAGACCTCTTCAATTTGGAAGACTAAGCATATTATCCAGTGTGGTTGATCACTATAGTACCGGTATATACCAGTAAGAATTTTTTAAAATGATTATAAAACAAGTTAGTAAATACAATTGCCTTTATTATCTCTCCTGATCTTTTTAAATGATGGATATAATATGATGAATAAATAATCTGACTTATTATCACCCCTCACTTTTTGCTTTGGTCTTTTTTGTTTCAAGTGACTTTTTTACATCTATATATAGTCAAAGAGTTCTGGATGGTTAACAATGCTAAAAACTATAAAATTAAAAAAAATGGAAACAAATTGATAAAACATGTAAGAGATTAAAACCAGAGTAATAATATACATTAATTCAGTGAATATCACCTTCTCTGTAAATTTATTTTTTCCAGCTGTTGTAGAATTTGCCTCCCCTGAGAAGGCTCATTTTGTTACCTGCAAATAGGTTAGGGGTGTGATTTTCATTCATCTGTAAATAATACACTCCTGATGGCTGCTAGTCCATGGCTAGTTAAGGACTGTTTCCTTATTTCTGTTCTTTCCCATAATCCGCTTAACAGGAAACTCTTTTCACTGTCACTGACTCTCCTCACAGTTTTCTCAGAACTGTCCCTCTTACTGGTGCTCATCATGGTCTGAAAAGATTGAGGACCAAGTGTTCCACCAGAAGGTTAGTTGAATGGGACTTGTCTTTTCTTTCCCCACTGAAAAGGTGTTCCTCTATCTCTCCAGCAAGAGTAGCCTTCTATCAGCAAAGGAAACTCCATTCCCCTTCAATATGTGTGACAAAAATCGAATCAAAAGCACTTGCAATTTTATGGATTCTTCAGTCTTCTAACTGAAAGCACTAATCATGAGGCTAAACCTTCCTATAGCAATGTGTGAAAGTGTTATTTACTCCTGTGTAAGCATGTGGTACCAATTCAAACTGGGACCACAACACTTCAAGGGTGTTAATAAAGAGGGGTTAAATCTACCACCAGATGTTTTCCCTTGAAATCTTCTCTTACTATGCCAAAGGAGATTTAAAAAAATAAAAAGTCTTGGTTCGGTTCGCTTCAGTTTATATCCCCTACCCTCCATCAAGGCTAGATGAGTTTCATGAAAAGCTGGTGGGTTTGGTGGGCAAAAGCTGGTGGGCAATTCTTCCTTCTTGGAGCACCATGATTCCAACTCAAATTGGGCCACACGCACTTAGGCAAAAGTAAGGGCAACTATTTTTGATGGCTGTATAATTCATTGTTAGGACAACATTTTGTCTGGGCCCTAATATATTTTAAAAGTAATTATTAGTTTCAGTGTCTGTCTTGCCATTCTAGCATTTAGGAATAAAGTCACCCATAACTTACTAAATTACATGAGCAGTGTACTTCACTACTCAGAATTAAGCCCCAAGTTCAGGGTCAAGGTTGCAGTTTTGCTTTTTTTTTTAAGTGGAATGAAAAGTTTTGCTGATGATGGGGAAAAAACAGGTCAGTAGTTTGTGGATACTCTGTTAACACGGCCTCTACAGAGGACTTCAAAGTTAATGTTCATATTTACTTACTTTTTAAAAATTCTAAAAATGCATTCTACTATTAGACCTCTAAGAAGGATCTGATGAGCAGCTCTATTTCCTAAATTATTTATTAGGGGAGGGGGGTAGAAAAAGAAATCTTGCAGTATCTTCTGCATACCAGATGTGAATTGGTACAGTGGCATTTTACTAGGTGAGGAAAGATTCAATTTGTTGCACTGAGCAGGATTTTAATAAGTCTACAGAATGTCATATATTACGATTTACTGTGCCAGTTCAGATTTAATGGAGGATTTCACAGCTCTCCGAGCTGGTGTCAGCACTGTTCTCCAGATCCACACATTCTTTATTTTTTATTTTCATTGTTGTTTCCACATACCTTGGCTCAGACAGGACAGAATATACGAAACTGGCTGGAAGTGACAACTTCAGGAAACTGTGGTGATGGACAGTAGCTTTAACAACAGGTAGATACATTCAAAGATAACCCTAGGTCATATTTGAAAGAGGACACAGTGGGAAGGGTTCACAAGACATGAGAAGTCATGGTGGTTTCTTGTGAAAGATGGTTTCTTGTGTCTTCTGAACTCTTTTGTGATATTTCATCATGGTATGTTTAGTTTCTACAAACCACAATAAGAAGCAACTGCCTGGTCTATGGTTTTCATGTTTCACCACAATTCATCTAGCATGAACCTAGCATCATGGTTTCCATGGTCCTGGTATGCAGCTACCACAGAGTCCCCTGGAAAGAGTGGCAGCTGCTAAAGTAGCTGCTCCAGCCATTCAGTGTGGGATTGAATTTCAGTTGTGGTGGCTAATGGAATATATGTCAACAGGGGAAATTACGCTAGTGCAGAAAGCATTCAATCACCTGTTAGGTACATCCACACACTTCATGCACCATTAAAGCCAAACTTGTCATGATGTGTGAATCCAACCTGTGTCTGAAGGGTGTAAACAGATAGTTGAAGTTGCCCTCTATTGGAAGCACTGTCTAATCCAAGTCTGGATTAAAGATAAAAAAGCACAATTAGGGAGAATACATAGAAACAGAGCAAGTCAGAAGGGGTCTCCCAAGCCATCTAGTCTGACCCCCAGTTCCAGCCGGCTCTGCTCACATGTGCATACATGGAAATAAGGAATCAAATGCATCTTTCAGATCACTACATACTGTAGACCATTGTGTCCAGAGCTCTACTTTCAGCAATGGCTGTTGAGAAGCCTCTTGGAAAATAAGCAAAATGGGGACAGTACTCTTCCATTATTCCCCTCACAGAAATTACAAATCGGAGCCATACTACTATAGAATATGTTGTTTTGCTGTAGACAAGCAGCTGCAGCCCATTTTGGAGGTCCTCATATAGATCAAGAACTCTGCTTGAGGTTGATTTCCTTGCCCTCTTTTTCATGGAAGTTTCTCCAATCTTCCAAACTTGCTCGATGCAGAAAGGAAACTTCTCAAGCAAAAGGGGTGGGGACCACCAGTGTGGAGAATTCAACTGCCAGGTTCTTTGACAAGTATGGAATAAATGGTTGTGCTGGATTAAACAAAATAGCATATGGATAGGATCAAGCCAAAAATTGTATTTACAACAGGAATACAGGTGGTGTTGGAAAGGACTGCTGATAATATCTTAGCAGAGAGGGGGAGGAGAGGGAGGGATAGAGAGAGAAAATAAGAAAGAAAGAGGTCATTTGCACAAATTGAATGATTCCCTCCCCTTCCCTCTCCACAAAGCCACACTTCCACTTAGGCAAAACCTGGAAAAGTTTCCTATCTACACAAAATGCCAGTCATGAAAAAAAATGTGCACAAATAATAGGACTCTTTCTGGAACTGGGAAAAAACATTTTCTATTGTTACCTGACAGAAGAGAAATACAGTAACCTCCTGCAGGAATTCCTAGCAGCATGTTCCTAGATTATCCCAAACCTTCTCCATTTCAGCAATAGATTTCTGTTTGTGCATGCAGATAATTTTAATTTTGCTGTACTGTTATCCATTAGACTCTGATCACACCTGGTTTATGTGTGTGATGTTTATCTTCATCATCACCATCAACATCCGTCATCCAGCCATCTAAATGCTTACCTATGTTCATATCTCTAAGCCCCCTGTAAAACTATTTAAACTAAGAGTCTGCTCTACCAAATCCCACACGTTAGGTATTCATTGCATGAAAATGTGCTTTCATTTATCAGCTGTGAGCCTAATGCCAATCAATTTCATTTGGATGTCCCCAGGCTCTCATATTATGAGAAAATGAGAAAGAAAGTGGGGAGGGGGCATGGGGTGAACATTTCTTTCTCAAACCCTTCTCTCCACATTGTTCATGATGTTTGAAATTATCTCTCTCTTGGTTGAATTTCCCCCCATTAGATTTTTCTTTCCTTATCTTTCCATCTGTTCTGTTACACTTCCACATGGTGGTACTGCCATGCAGTGGGATTACAGATGCACACAGCTCTTCTGTAATGTTTTATAGAGTGCTAGCCCTTTAATAGCTCATTATCCACATTCTAAAATAAGAAGTGGAAGTACTCAGAAAGCATTTCTGGGGGCACCAACATGCACAGCACCTGCTGCTTGCTGGGGATGAATCATCAGAAGAGCATAACAAATGGCTCATGCAGGAAAGCCCTTTGTGTCTGGGATCATCAAGGGCTGGCACAGAACTCAATGTATTATTAAGCCTTGAGGCTAGTAAAGTAATAACAACAAATAAGAAGTGTTTCCGAGAATGTGCAGAATACTTTCCTTTCTCCATTAAGTAACCATTGCCTTTCTGCACACATATCTCAAACATGAGTATTTTCATAACTGATACCCTGGGTCTGGAGCATATTTCAGCTTGAAAATGTATCTCTAGGAATTATTTATTGTATTATCTCTGCCCGTTATGGCATTTGCCTAATTAGACCTTCTGTCTGCACATGAATGGGAAGAGTTCTTAATATTTTCTTTCATGCACTTTTGAGCATTGCTGATATTGTAACCACAGTGGTGATATTACTTGCAGCAGCAGAGCAATGGCTTCCACTGCCATGCCAGAAGTGCTTCTTGAAGGAAGATCAGGAACGGCACAGTCAGAAGTCTGCTCCCACTGCATCATCAAATCAATTATTTCAAAGGGCTTATAGAAGAAAAGAGAAACAGATAAGAAACTGTGCTTCCACTGCAATACCATGATGTAGCCAAGATACCCTTTGAAGGGTCAGATTGCAGCCTACGAAAGAGCTTCATTCAATTCCTCACCTGTAATGGAATGCAAAGCAAGGCCATCTGATACAGTCCACCTTCTCAGTCAAGTATAGACCCCCCCTTGGGTAGCAGTGGGCAGGTGTCAGGCTTCCTAGATCTGCTTTCTTGACCAGAGCCACCAGCCAGAGGTATGTGGAAAAGGTGTACACCAGCACATTCTGAGACAGGAATTGGAACTGAATCCTTTCATAGTTCACTCATGCAAAAGTCCACTTATGGTTACCCCAGGCTCTCTTCCTTTCAGCAATCTAATTTAGGTGGGTGAATATTTTTTGTTGTTGCTGTCGTGAAACAGCTGGGAGTTGGAAACTGCCAATTTACTGCAAATCTACCTTTTGCGTACCCACGCCCTAAAGTGTGTTCCTTTTGAGGCAACGTTTTGTCTATAAAGTTTACGTTTCCAAGCTAGTATTTGTGTGGCACTGATTAGATGACACACGATCAGTTCACTCTCTGAAACTGTTAAGAGCTCAACTGTTGAAGCAATTAGCTACATCCTGTGTGGCAGGGGAGATTTTGACTGGGGAGACAGAGCAATGTTAAGCACCATAACCAATTACCTTCCTCTCACCTGAGCTTCAAAATAGACAGCAGATTTTCTAGCTCACAGACAGGTTGGCACTCACTGTTATCATATGAATATAGAACTGAAAAAATACTCTCTATTTAGCTCCATTTATTTATTTATTTATTTATGCATGCATGCATGCATGCATGC